>NW_009648041.1:1675378-1677707 GCF_000708025.1 Charadrius vociferus | reverse complement strand
GAAAGAGTGGGAAACAGCATCAGGAACTGCCCCAGAGCGCTCATCTCAGGGCACCCAACGCCCCAAGACCAATGCTTTCACCCTTTCTCGTCAGTCACATCATGCCCAAAGAGTTGGGGCAAAGCTCCTGCTCTTGACATCTCTTACATTTTTTTTTTGGGTTGAGATCTGCCCCAAGCTGGTGTCTTGGGATCCCACCATAGGCATCCTGGGCCAGGACGGCTTTCCAATGCATTTAGAAGGCACTGGCCAGACACTAAACCTCATTATTTTTGGAAACAAGAAGTGTTTTTTGTGCGCGAATGGGACTTTTTCCAGCTGCTCTTCAAAAAAAAAAAAAAAAATACAGTGGAAAGATATTAAGAAACAATACTAATGAAAAAAGGGTGTTATTAACCTACATGCCCAACATAAAGACTCCTGCTTCCAGCAGGACTTGGATCAGGTTCTTAAAAATGACAATTCTTGCAGAGCTGCGTTTTTGCTTTAGACAAGCCAGATTCCTGGTGCCAAGAGGAGAACTGTGCTCGCATTCCAGCAAAACTTTAAACAACCTGCCCACCTTATCACCGTCATCTGTTTGTAGCAGTAAAGTTGGGCTAAGTGTATATAAAAGGAGACTTGGTCATAAATCCCCATTCATAACCTTACAGTCAAGGTTGTCTTGCTCTCCGCAAGGCGAGGGGTTTCCGACCGTGCCAGAAAGGCGTCACGATGGGATAAAACTTGGCACCCGGGTCTCCAAGACAGGAATTAAATAAAGGAAAAAATGGTGTCACCGCTGTGTGCTCTGGAAGTGCAAAAGCAAAATCACCGAGCCTTTCAGACGGCTGCTTGTTTCTCGGTCAAAAACCTCAATGGCAAGAGAGAAAACTCGAGACCTAAAGCGGATCTCCTGCAATCTCATCCCCAGATCTGCGCCGGACTTCACAGAAGAGCCGAAGGGCAGCGACGGGCTCTTATCGTAGCGCTGCAGCAGAAACTTCTCCCTCCGAGAGTCCTCTGAGGACCTCTTCAGAGAAAGGAGAGGTCTCCCCCCTCAGCCGCCGTGCTTCGCGCAAAACAAATTAAAACCGAGAAACAGTTGTGCTCTCAGGGCGGCTCTGTTGTGCAATCTCTCGTTGGTAGCAGTCGCCGGGCACGCGGGCTGCTTGGCAGGGTCATCTGCGCGTTAGAATTTTGGTCTGCAGGCTACTGCAGAAGAACAACATCTTCTAGCCAAAATAAATAAAAAGGCAGGCACCTGAAAGCTTCCTGCCTGCACCGGCACGGCGGCAGGAGGGAAGGGCAGCCGGGCAGCACGGGCACACGCTGCCGCGCTTCCCCTGGGGCCCCGCGGCCAAACGCAGCCATGCACCTCCCTCCCAACAGCCGGGGTCCTCGTTTGTAGTGTTTGCGCTCATCATCTTAGCGATGCTTTTAACGCCGTTCCTGGTGGACGGAGGTTATTAAAGATCCTCTCGACATTTCAGGCAGACACACGCTAGCGTTTTGTCATAGTCTAGGAATTCAAACACTCACCCAGTTAGGCAGGAGTTTAAATTATGAAAAATAGAGGTCTCTCAGTTTCAAAGCACTGAAGAGAAGTAAAAAAATCTGAAGAATTTCTTTAAACTGTTTTTCCCTTAGGTCAGGAAGCAGTAGTGATATAAAACTAGAATGTCACTAGTAGCCCCTCTGGTCAGCGGGGTCATACACAAGAAGGCATGAGGGCTTGCTTGGCCACCGATGGGAGCAAATTCTCACTGGTGGCACTCCCTGGAGTGCAGATGGTCCAGAAATGGGGATTATTAGTAGACTTGCCGGAAAATGCTCTTGATCTAGTGATAGTGTTCCTGAGCAAGGGCTGTTCTGACATGTACAAAAGGATGTGCTCTGTACAGGGGGTCTGAGGACAATCATGTCCCATCTGAAGCCTCATTCTTTTTTCCTCTATCCAATTGGAAAGCTCTGCATGGTGGGAGTTTTCAGATGGCCACACGGGTCTTCATGGTAAGCTGATTCCGTGAGGTTTCCCTCATCTCTGTGGGGTACACGCATGATCTAGGTGCCTAACTGTGGTTCAACAGAGAGCACACCCAGAGCAAGCTTTGCAAACTTGGACACCAGGACACACTCCTCGCCCTGGAGAGGTCAAATCCTAAAGCTCCACAGGTAGGAAAGGCAGGAGAGGGAAGGCACAGAAAGCACAGGCCAGAAGGGCCTCAAGGCGAGGGGGCAGCACGGGGATCTGGCGACCACAGAGCAAGAGAGAAGACATTAGGCAGAGATGATGGAGAAACTGCACAGGAGGAAAAAACGACAGAAAACAATGACAAGGAGCAGGAAT
>NW_009648041.1:1670588-1675351 GCF_000708025.1 Charadrius vociferus | reverse complement strand
AGGAATGCACGGAAACCCCGCGAGGGCATTCCACAGGAGCAACATGGCCACATCAACTGGAAGGGGAGATTGCTTCAGCAGTGGGGTTTTGGACAGACCAATGACAGAGGAGAAGGCAGCCAGTCATGGGCAATGCAAGAGACAACCAAGATGGAGCCTCTTCTCTCCCGTCACGTGCCTAAGCTGTGCAGTAGAAAGGTTGAGGACCCACTTTTCAAGAGTGTCAATGGATGCTTTAGGAAAAGAGGCCCAAGCAGTGTTTTCACTACACTGAAAATGGGCAGCTGTCTTCGTGTTCCCCCATTAGGAGATACCTTCTTGAAGTTATCATAGCCATGCTGCTGTCCTGAAATGTTCTTCCACCCAAAGGTGGTGCTGCAAAACGGATGTCCTATTCCAGCTAAGAACTAGGTAAGGATAAGGGTATGTTCCTGTGTTTGTGTTTCACCCAGCAGCCCCATTCTCACTACTTATAACAGCAAGAAATGATCATGTCATGATGGTTTAAACAAAGTGAAATATGAGAAGATCTCTACCTTGTCTGTGATACTTTAAGTATTTTTGTGATGGAAATGCTGAGACCAAAGCTTGGAGATACTTCTGCAAAGGGGCATTTGCAATCAAACACAAAACAGATCTGACATGTTTTTTTCAAAAAGTTAATTTAAAAATTGCTTTCTTTAAAAGACATTACACTTATTTCTGTCTACGACACTGACGAAACTATTGTGCGTAAAATAAATAAGAGCATAAAGGAAAAAAGAAAGGCTTGCATTTGGGTCCATGACACCTAAAACCTGAAGTGTATCCCTCAGGTGGAATGAATTTGTTAAATTCTACCCCTGTCTCGCTGGGGCTGTACCTGGATGAATCAGTGCGGCATTTAGATCTTGCCATAGTGTTGGACCCTGAACAGCATGTGATACTTCACAGCTCCACTGGAAGGCAAAGTTCTTCGTCAGTGCTGAGCACCGCAGGTCAGGTGGGGAAGGCTATGGGTCCCTCTTCTATCTAGCTCACAACGCTCAAACAGTCAGCCACAGGGCTTGTTGTTGCCACTCTCTTGGTAACTGCTCCATTGCGGGAGCATCAGGTCAATGGTCTTAGTCCACCCGCTCCTGCTACACGTCGGGCGCTGCAGCCAACGTCACTGAAACCCCTGCTATGGGGCCGGACTTCGATTTTACTACGGTTCTGTGCAAAAACAGGTCACAGCCAGGCAAACTAGGCACTGGAGGATCCCCATACATATTTAGGCAGGCTTTTTTTTTTTTTTTTAAAGTATCAGAGGACTGCCACACAGGATGAAAGGAGAGGGAGAAGAGAGGAGTTACAGGTACATTTCAGAAGCAGGACCACTCTCCTCCTCCCCCTGTCCTTGGGGGCCAATGCATAGATGGTCTCTGGTATCGACATCCCTGTCTAAATGAAGCCTCTGGTTCATCCTATCCACTGCACTAGTATGATTGTTAAAAGCAAATCCAGAACTTTCTGGCTCTCATACCACTTTGTCCTGGGGACCTCACGCTGCCTTCCCGTGCAATGACGCTAAGCTAAGAGGTATTCCCCAGCGCTTCACAGGTGTGAAGCTCTATACTATTAGTCACTTATAACAATTAGCAGAATGCACAGCTGATAAAATCTTTCAAAAATATTGTCGAAGGCTTACGGAGAGGTGATAACCAAGTATCATCTCTGTCCTGTCCAACTGTTAACACACGGCATCCTCCTGTAGTTCCGGGCACAGCCGTTCCCAGCGACTGCAGGATTAATTCTTTTCAAGCTTACTCTAACTGAAGAATCGAGATTTACCTTCAGCCTGAATATTACTGCATCTTGGTAAAAGATTATCTCGTATCTCGCTTTACCAGGAAGACTGTAGATTATTTTTTTTTTTTCTAATTCCCGAGAAACTTGTTAAAATAACAGACCATTTCTCCTAACATTTTCTGCAAGATTCTGGTATTTTATGACTGGTAGTTTGATTTTTATAAAACTGGTATTAAAATAGTTTATATTGCTTCAGCTAATAGTGAAAGACTGTCATGACCAGCGTGTTCCTGAAAGTAAAATTTAGGAAATATCTATGAAAGAAAAAGGGTAATTTGTAAGATAAGAAGATAAAAGACATTTTTTTTAAATGCTTATCTTGAAAAGTAACAACAAGAAGTTTAAGTGTGTTTTTGCTGATTTTTCTCTCCAACTATTTGAAGCTATAAATGACTTAACTCAGTAAAATTCCAAATGTAATTATCTTCTGTACTTAGCCCAAGGCTTTCCATATATCTCTACACTGCTGTCTTGCATACAAAATAGGTTTTTCAATAGCTGGTAACTATATAATGTACAACATTGTTTTAATTTCCCCTTCTTCGCTAACCTCTTGCCTACACACAGACACGCTGTGGAAGCCGCCCAGCCAGAGCAGCGAGGTGCGGGGAGACAGACAGGACTCAAAAGCATTTGGAAAGGCAGTTACACAAACACGTCATACCTTTGCATCGCATTCAATATATTCCAATTTACCCCCTTTTGGCACTTTAAAAAACCCCATTGGCTACAAATGGCAAAAAAATAATAGATGCAGCAATAATAATAATAATAATAATAAATACATGGAGAGTGTTAGTATATGAGAGACCATCAAACAAGCCAGGTCATGCAGTGTTTTGAAATAAACATCAACCATTTCCCCAAAGTATCAACAACTCTAAAAGAAGGGGACCATATTCCGCTTGCCCCCCTCCGCCCCCCCTCCCCGGGTGAGTAGAAAAAGCATTAGATACATACTGAGGGATTTCCAATCAGTCAGCCTGTTTAAGTTTCCTATTTCTTTTCAAGTTACGGTTTAGAAAAGAGGAAATGAAGCTGCAGTTTCTTTTGACGGTTTTTAAAACTACTACAAGAAGGTTTTGAAAGCTGGTTTTCAATCACAGGGGGAAAAGCAGAACTCATTTTTTATTGCTGTCGAGAATTGGATTTGATTAATACTGAGGTAATATTAAAATAAATTTTATTTTACCTGTAGCTCTAACTGCTGTACAACCTGCATTTGTACTCTACATTGGGCTGTACTTCTATCATCCAGCGCATGCTCACTGTTGAGATGTCTGTAACAATACACAGAAAATCATTAAGTGAAATGGATAAACAAAAAGGAAAAAGTAGTTACCAGGATGAATAAGCAATCTGAATGTTATCCAGCACGTTTTCATCAATATCTGAGACTTTTAAGATAGCTTTTGAATTTTTTTTTCCTCTGTCCTGCTTTGGCTTTTGTATCTTCCCATCACTCGTTATATCTTAAGCACATTTTCTCAGAAGGTGGCTCATTTGTATGTAAGAGATATTTTGCAGAACAGTTGTTTTTCCTCCATTAGGTAAACGAAAGTAAGATCAAGAAATTATGGAAAAATAATTTCATATATAATTTCTTTGTATAAATACTATACTTGACTATAAGATGCTGGATATACCTAAATGGACACATGCAATACATGAATAATTAAATCCCATAGAACCCTCATGTTTACATGATAATAAATAAAATAAAATACATGATTGTGCAAAGAACAAAAAACCACATAAAATTTGGTGTATAAGTATGTGCAAAATATGTACCAATAAAAGAGAGAAAAGTACGGACAGTTACTGTAAAACAAATCTTCTTCATCCAAAAGAAACAAAAAGTCATCCAGAACACTACAACAGCTGGAATTCAAGGTTTATTGTAACACGTGTTCTGAAAAACTTCTCCCATGCAAATGTTAAAGTAAATAAAAAAAATAAAGCCTTTAAAATAAAACTGCTCCAAGGGTCAGGCTAAAGCTATGTTTTGGGGCTAGTACCTTCACAGAAGTGCAAAAAGAACCCAACAAACCCATATATTATTCTCCCATCTTTAAATTGCCTTGATTTCAAGATCTTTAGCATACGATGGGCTAATTTTAACTCCACTGACTCCTGTGATTTACAACACAGAACAATTTGGCCTACTTATCCTCCCATGCTGGCTAACTGCTCATCTTAAATGTATAATATTTAGTATTCTGCAGACTGACTTTCTCACCTGCTAACAAGAAATTTATTTTTATTTTTTTTAACCACAGCAAACAGAGAAGTTCTGATTGTGACCGCTGTAATAAATCAGGTGCCCACCACTCACACAGCTTCCCTCCTCCCGATGCCGAAACTCATCTGAGTCCCCTCAGAGACATGCCATGAGCCAACCGCCCGCTCCTCATACCATGCCCCCTTGGTCCAACAACTGATTTTTCTCCAGCACATCGGCAGCCGCTGGAGGACAAACATCACTGCACCCATTTATGTTACACGTTGGGTACCGTTCACCAGGGCAGGGAGAAGGAGACCCGAACCCCCCCCAAGGCGGACAGCCGACTGTCACCTATAGCATCAGGACTATACGGATAACACAATTCCACCTGACTTTTGTGAGATTTTTGGTGATCTACAAGATCCCAGGAAAGGCATCACTATTTGTTTCAACACGAGGGCAGCTCCAACTCATTTTATTAACTTTTATAAGCATTTAACCCTGCCGGTGTGCATGCCCCCTGCCTCCTCTTTGCTATCTAAACCTCTGCAGAAGCCCCCCCCCTCCCCCTTGCAATTTGAAGCTGCACACACACACAGCAAGGTATTTTGTGTCCCCTTGCTGCCGAGGGGCTCCAGCCATCCTCCCCCGGGGCTGCTCCCCGCAGGCAGCTTCTCCTGCCACTGGGAAAGCAAAAAGGCAAGGCAGG
>NW_009648041.1:1670298-1670502 GCF_000708025.1 Charadrius vociferus | reverse complement strand
AAAAAGGAAAAAAAAAGGAAAAAAAAAAAGAAAAGTCTACGCAGACACAACATGCCGAGCAGCAAATTGCAAAAGGCAGGAATTGGCGGTGAGGATGCTCTGCCCGGGTACCGGCACTGGCTCCGGGAGCTGGTTCCTGGGGCACCCCTGAGTCAAGAGCAGAGATTGGAGGGGTGGGCGCCAGGGGGTGCGGTCGTCCCCGGC
>NW_009648041.1:1620596-1668096 GCF_000708025.1 Charadrius vociferus | reverse complement strand
TTATTTTCCATCAGACACGAGGAAGAAATTTCACTACAAATGGGTGACGATTAATATTACATTAGGAAAAAAAAATAATATTGCACTATTAAAATGAAAGCAGAGTTATACATTCAAGGCACATTTCAAACCGACACCCAAGCCTGACAGCCCTTCAAGAATCCCAGCTCACGCATCTCAAAAGATTCTTCAATAACAGGGTTGGGTTTAAGCTTATATGTCAGGGCACAATGCAGCCCTTGTTTACCACCATATGGAGGTGCATACGCAGAATTCTCCAAAAGTAAAGAAAGCAAAGGCTTAAAAGGAAAGAGTCAAGAGCCTCCCTTTTGACAAAAGTAGCCTATTTCGACAGCTGATTCCCTCTTTTAAAAGCATACGGCACACATAAAATAAATACAGGTCACAAAAATTAACAAATCATCATAACTGTCTAATACATCCTGGGCTGGCTGCGGAAAAACAAGATCATTTTGGATTTATATCTCTAAGTATGGGATTTCCTGGACAGCTAATATCCACAAACAATCAAACACAGAGGACCATGAGAAAGAAGCAGCATTATTTCAAATTTGAGCTGAGAGTCGTGATTTTTAAAGGGCTGAAACAGGAACTGGAGCTGAAATCTGAAGCAAGTAAATTCCTTTACTAGGCACTGATGGACACTGTTGTGTTTCTCTTGGCCTTGGCGGAGGCTTTTAGGTCACTGGGTTTTGGATATTACAGCAGATGAAAATGTAAGAACCACAGAAACTTCAAAAATGACAACTAACTCGAATCTCACCCCCATCCTCAAAAAAAAAAAAGGAAAAAAAAACCCCACCAACTTAATGATACTTCTCTGAAAAGAGTCGAACCTTTTTATGAGACCTGTTGCCAATATTAGTGCCACCGAATGATCTCATCTTTCATTCTGGCTAAATTCCAACACACAATTTCATTAACCCAGGTACCGCAGGTGATAAAACTCATTTTTCCCTAAAGAGACAGCTAAAAAGTACCAGTTATACATTTATGAAGTACCGGCAATCAAAATTATGGATTTTCTAAAAGGTTTTTAACTACTTTTATTGAAAGGAAAATCGCTGTCTCAGACTTTTGTGACACTATTGCTAATAATAAATTTTACCATTTAGACATCGCAGTAATATGGTAGACAGTGTCAATAAAAGTATGAAACAAAGATGATCCTTGTCTCTTAAGTAATGCTTTCTGATTACACACCGGAAATTATAATGTGAAACATAAACTAAGAGCACCTTAAGATATAAAACGCAATAACGCAAGACAATGTGCCTCGCTACGTAACACACCAGGCGCAAAAATACTTCGCCGCCCGCGGCGGGCGGGTGTTTGAGATGTTTTCCCGGATGAAGCCGAATGCGAGAGAAAAAAAAAAAATTTAGATAGGGGTGTACACACTAAAAATTAAGGCGAGGTGGTAGGGGGTGGCTTGCTGTGTGAGGGATGCTTCTCGGGGTCCGGGCTGTCCCCGGCAGCATCCCGGGAGCACTAGAGGGCACTGTGGGATTTGGGCGGCCCCGCAGTGGTCCCCACCGCCCCCGCCACGGCCGGGAGGTTCATCAGGAGGTTGGTTGTAAAAGAAAACGGCAACTTCGACATTTGAACGGTAATTCCAAATACGTGGCAGGCTGGGTAAAAAAAAAAAAAAATAAAAAATAAAATTAAATGAATTAAAAATGTTTGTTTGTATCCCCCGGCAGCGGGATGGGTGTCCCGGCTGTCCGTGCATCCCCTCGCCCAGTGATGCTGGAGAGCCAGGGAGGTTAATTGGGCCCGCTAGGAATTAAAAAAAAAAAAAATCTAAAAAAAAATCTAAAAAAGATATCTATAGACTAGCCTTTCCTCTGCCCTTGCCACCTATTTGATTAAAAAGTCTGTGTTGTGCTAACTGCAGATGATTTCACTGCAGAACATTTTGACATGCAAATGATAGCAATTAATGCCTTTGAAACAATTTATGATTTCCGGCCTTCTTCAACATGTATTAGCATATACCTGGTTTCTTTAATATACACTTTGTTTTTCCAAAACCACAAACACAGTTGCTGGAATTTCATGTGGAAGTGCTTAAGGGGTTGAAAGTTAACACCTTTGTGAGCTGAGCAGTCTCACAGTTGCTGCTAAACAAAAGCCTCTTTGTAGAAGCTTTCCCGAAATGTTTTCTTAACATGTTCCAAGTAGTTTTAGGCAGGCAACTAAAGTAAACAAGATGTTACCATGATAAAAACACTTGTGAAAACATTACAGAGTGCACTTAGTAGTTTCTTTCACATAAACTCCCCTTCGTTTCATCAAAGTTAAATGCACATGAAGCAGATTACTGGCATCACTGCAATATAGGATTGCAAGATCTCTCCCAAAGTCTGCGCCCCTCTTTTAAAGAAGATATTTCATTTTAAAATGGTACAGCCATGATTAAGCACATTTAAAACCCAATAAAATTTAAAAAAAAAAAAAAAAGGGGGGGAGGGAGGGATAAAACCATCAAACTTCTCCTCTGTTTTTTTGCCCTGGATGCCTCGACACCTCGCCGAATAAACCGCCCTCCCTCCAGCAGGGATTTCCTGAACGAGTTGCCGTATAAGGGGTACGTATTTCTACCTGCAACGCTCTTTAAACACATGCAAATGAAATCAAGGCTATCCTCAATTCTGAAGGAAAGGCGGCCTGCGCTACTAATTGCTCCTTTCGCGGCCGCCCCTGAGACCGGCCCTGGTTGAGAGGCGAGACACGTGTGCACCCTCCAGCCCTCCCCGGGACAGAGGGCCACCAGGTCACCGTGGCGAGACCGGACTTGGTTTTTGGTTTTTTGGGAGTATTGCGGAGCACGCGGGGCGCTCCTGTTCCATTGGGCACAGCAGCAGCCCCCGCCGCTATCGGTCAGCTCTAACTGAGACTGCATCCCGTGATAACCAATGGCTGATGGATTTTAAAAAAAAGACACAAACAACAACCCACCAACAATGCTAAAACTGCAACTTATTTCAAAAAGAAATAGGGAAATAAATGCGTACAATAGCCCATGTATCTGCCGGTTCTGATAAGCATCCTCCTGTTGGCTGTGAGTGAAAGACAACTAGGATCGTTATTTGTACAGTATTTATCTTTGAAATCAAGGGCCCTGTGGTGTACCTCACCTTGGGAACAAACACTACAGAACGATCACAGAAGAGTGTCAAATCTCTGGTTTTGATTTACCAACAGTTATGATATTCCTTCCTCAGGAGGAAAAGAAATGAACCATGTTTTAGACCTGCGAGTCCTTTTTTCTCCCTTAACTGCAGAATCATTTTATTGGCGTACGGGGCTTTCATTCCACATGTAACTTCTCTTTGCTTTTTCTACCGGGCCTTTTTACCGAGGTAAGTGAAATTAAGCAATGCTCAATTGATACACAGGCTGTACTTCACTTGGTAAACAAGAGCTTTTCTCTTGAGGGGACTGTCGAAAGAGCTTCACAGATTATACAAGTACCAGAAAGAAACTTCAAGCATCTACCTGTTATCTTTTCATTGAGCAATCAATTTCTGATAAATGGCAATATAATTTAAGGACGGACGCTCCACAGGAGACGTGGAAGGCTACGGTATCGTTTTATGAAGCAACGCTCGCTTCCTAACAGTGTCAATATGCTGCTCGGGGACATTCATTTCTGCATTCGTTCTGGGTTAAGTATCACTCCGAACAGTAAGACTTGGTCTGGACACTGTAGAATTTGGATAATGAGAAAATTTACACGAGCCAATGGGTTTAAGGAAGTCACACAAAGTATTCCTGTTGAAAGGTTTCAACAGAGGAAAAAAAGAAAAGATTGACAATAGGTGAGTGACAAAAGAACCAGAACTGCTGGAGCTGCGCGGAGGTGGAGCCACTTCAGGTCCATCTGTTTTCAGGTTATCCCTACCTACTGATTGCCCCAAGTACCTCCTCCAGGGGAACTGGTGGACTTGGTCTACTGACTGAAACATCTCCAAATTACCATCTAAAAATCAGCCTTGTCTCCACCCGTGCCACGTGACTGAAGGGCTGTATTTTCTACGCGTGGTCACATCAAGCAGTCCACTGCTCTGTGAGAAATCTTCCTGAAACCAACAGATCTAATCTGGAAGAGGGGACTATCACAAGAAACAAAGGTGGCACAATCCGACCTTTTGTGACTACACACATTATTCCGATATCTAAGGCTGCCACAGCACCATTCCCTTGCATTAAGTGCAATAAAAATTAGAATTGTTTTAAAGGTCTAAATGCTATAGTATGGCATATGAATATGAATGAGCTGGAAAGTATGGAAAGATTAGCATTTATTTCACTTAAGTGAACAACAGAATGAATTAAGAGAAACGAGGCCACCCTTCATGGAAATTTATGACTAGCACCTTCTTATTTTGTAATCCTCTTGTAATGAGAACCTTCTCATCACTGTACCACCCTTACTTGTAACATAGGTTTATGCCAGGACCAGCGTGGGTCCTACTGAGCTCAGGAGGGTTTCACTAGTGGAAGCAGAATTGTCCCACTCTGTTCTGAGAGCAAAAAACTATCTGTATCATCTGATGTGATCCAACAAACATCCTCTGCTTGCTGTCGCCCTTCTCTCCTTCACATCCAGGGAATTGCCCCGGGAAGAACAGATACAGCTGGATGTTTTGGGACTACTACTTATCCATCCCCCTGAAGAATCCCATGTATGTTTGTATGTGGACTAACTTCATGAGACCACGACCGTAAATGGGAGCAGAACTTGTCCCTTTGTGCATTTACACCACAATCATTGCTCAGGAGATTGCTCTTCTGCGATCTTACAACCGGAGAGCCACAGTGCTGGAGAAAAGATCAGTGCCCAAGAAGCCAGGTGCACCCAAAGCATGTGTGTACCTGGCCATCCACCCGGACAGAAAACTCTTTTGTGATGGGAACACCTTTTTCTCCAGCAGGTTGGAGGGGTGAGGCTGAGGGTTTAGCTGAGGAGCAGACACATGTGAGTTATTAGAGCTCTGCCGGTCCTTCCCTGCATGGGGATGCACGCATTACCACATACTAGTCCATAACGCACTGTTTATGCAACGCGTAAAACTGTGTTCTTTGGCAGCGAGGAAAGGTCTGCAGCAAACTGCAGGGGCCCAATTAATATAATTATAGTTTATTTTTAGTAGTGTAGACTTTGTTCATTAGTTACTTATTTGACATAAATTAAATTTCACGTGATGTTCTGCAATTCTCTGTTCAATTATGGAGTTAATTTAAGACTAAATTTCTAAATTAAAGTGAAATCAAGGTTAAATCAAGGTTGTATTGTTTACATTATCAATACTGCAACTCTGAAATTATTTACAGAAACAAACCAAAAAAAAAGGCTGCGGAACTGCAAACACTCTACTTTATAGTAATACACTGAGCAAGACCATACTTTCCCCATGGGGCTAATTTACTATCCCCTGTTAAAACGTTTTTGAGCCTGATCCAAAAGCCACGGAAGTGAAAGGGAGCTGTCTCTGTTGCCTTCAGTGGGCTTTGCATCAGGCCCACAGTGAGGGACCGCACACAAAATTTGGGGGCATGCTTTCTGTACAACGCGAGCGCCAAAAAAACCATCCTTACTTTAGAAACGACTGGAAGTCTTCACATACTGCTTCACAGCCTGGCCACTTGCATACGCCGTGTCCGTAGAGCGGATGGCTGTGTGAGTGCTCCTCGTGGGATAAACTGGAGGAGAGAACAGAGAAAAGAGAAAAAGTGGCGTAACTGCAGTTACCGCGCTGATTAACCTTCACAAAGACTCTTAAGAGCAGCAAAGGATGGATCCTGAAACATCCCTAACATCGCACGGTACCCACCTGACTCTGCCCAGGGTTTTTCAAAACAGAATTAAATACCGTTTGCAGAGCGAAACATGTGTCATTCTTACTTAGCTATCCTCCTACATTTCATTCATTAATTAAAAGCTTTGTAAAGAATTTAAATTAACATGGACGGGGGAGAAATCATTTGACAGACCTGCTTAATATCCTGCTTGATATTTTGCTAAGAAATTTATGAACATTGCATATTTACAATTCAACTTCATCAGGAAGAAAAGTCATCTCCATCCAGCAGTGTATTCTTGTAACAGAATACAACCGGACTCGAGGCTTTCCTCATTGCTATAGAGAGAGGAAAAGCACCGAGTTTGCAGCCTTGGCTTTCCCACCATGTTATTTATTTACTGGGTCAGGGGGGGTTGGGTTTGGTTTTTTGTTTGGTTTTTTGTTTGTTTGTTTTTTAACTCTTACAGGCTGTTTCTTTGCACAAGTACAGCCCCCTTATGTCCCAGTAAAGAACATTCAAGACGTATTTTCCAATGCAAAACTCATCATAGAAAAGGAACCATGTAATCAAAGGACTCCTCAGTACGAGGGGTTAGTGGGGGCTATTGACCTTGCTCAGATTTGGCAGGAACGTCACAGAGCTTTCTAACCACTGAAACCAGGGTTAAAGAAAAAAAAAAAAAATCATATGAGCATGAAGGGGTTAATCCTTCAGCGGGATTCCAATCAATACGTAATGATTTGGCTGCACTGATCCAAGTCATGAGACGCTTTGATCCGGGCCATGTGGTGCTCAGGGAAATGTATCTGTTGCACTAACTGATGAACCATATTCTAAAATATCTTCTTTATTCAACTTCTGCAGGGAAACTTCTTAAGTAAAGGAATTATTTTTGCAACAATTTCCATAACCTTAGTTGACTTTAAAAATAAAATGTCAAAATAATATTGAAATCTCTATTTTACACTCACACACGTATCTATTTTTCACAGCAAATCTTTTTGCTACAGTATGCCTGTGCTGTATTATGAACTTCAAACATACACAAAGGATATGAACGCATACCAGCATCTAGGTGTGGCTTTTATGACTTACTTTATCCCAGATTACAGGTAACGTTATGGATAAACGCCTACTTTTTGCCATTTTACTTTTATACACATGTGGAAACGCTGTTTATTCTTGTTCTGTAATGTTATCTGCTCATGTACTATAACAAAATTGTGTTCTTGTATCATTTTTGATGCACTGGATAGCAAGATCACCGCAGAACAAACCCCTGACATGTCACCCCAAATGCAAAGAAGTTGCAAAAGAAATTCTGGCCCAAATTCTGCCACTTTTGACTTTAGGCCCAAGGAGAATCTGAAGATAATCGAAGGTGGGTTTTTTAAAATTATTTTTAATTTTTTTTTAAAGTTCAAAAAAGGTACAGACTGACTGGAAAAGGTATTATGAGTTGTACATCAATCTAACTCATTACTTCATTAAAATCTTATTTTGGGCTGTTTACAAATAGTTCTTCAAGCATAACTATATATATGTGGAAGGTAATTTCCTAAAAAACCCCGCTGTAGGTGAAGAGACTTACAAAGGCCTTTTCTGTAAGGGAGTATTACATTGGTTTAACTTAATCAGTTTTTTTGAAATGTGCAAGTGGGGAGAAGCTCTATCAGTTAAGTTTTTAAAAGAACACAGGGACCAAAGCACACCTTGCAAGAAAATTAGAAAAATGCTACACCACACGTTTCCTCAGCCGAGAAAGAGGGAAGATGGCTGAAGGAACACCGTCCACCCAAGCCAGACAAGCATATGGCCCTCCACACACATCAGAAAAGAATAATTCAGAAAAGAATGGGTTTTATCATCTGCTTCCATCCCCGAATACAGGAAAGGGTGAGAAAGTAGGCTTGCATGTTAACACCCCATCAAAGTCCACAAAAGTCCACAAAGACTACATATGAGAGTTACGATTTCAGTGTGTTTGACAGAACAAATTTTCCCCCAAAATTTCAATGTATTAATTTACACCGCACACGTTACCCCTCCACCAGGATGACAGCAGAAACGCCGTGTGATGCCAAATAAGGAGTCAGTCCCCTGTGGGTTTTAAGCACTGTAAATCTCATTATAATATCAACAGGAGTCACATGGCTTAAACCCCCAGCAGGGTTTTTTAAAGTTTCTCTGCGAGATCCTAAAGGCCACGGCCAAGTCAACGGAAAGAGCCCTACCGAGATTTGTATTTATTTTTTAAATTCAAGTGCAAATCTCTTCTCTTTCCAGGGAACTTGCACAAGACAAGACAAACTATGTAGGACATGATACCCTGGTACTGTGTCCAAAGAAAATGACGGGATGACCAAGAGAGTATCAAACTGTAAACGATGCTCAGGATGTCAAAGTCGAGCGCTGTCAAGAAGCAGAACGATTGGTGTTGACCGTAAAGGGGAACTTAAAAGGTCACTGTGCTAACACCACGCTAAGCGTAACACACTTAACACCTACGTATAGCTTCCACTGCCATTAGACAAAGCAAGAGTAACTACTTCAGCTTACCAAAAACAGACACTTGGAAAAGAAAAAGACAACCCTCTATATCGAGGCAAAGGCACGCACCCCTCAGGCAGCGCGCCCTTCCGAAGGCAGCTTCTCCCACCCCGCTCGGGGGGGTTCAGCGGTGCCTTTCGGTGACCTTTATGTGTCAGTATCAGATTACTGCTATTTTATCCATCCCACTTTTGAAGATATTCTAGATTGCCACTCGTGCCCTGATAGAACCTTAAGTAGCACCTCAAAACAAAACAAAGAGCGGGTTTATACAGAAGCGGATGTAACGCACAAAGGATACAGCCAGTGGAAATGAATGGAGAACTCTGTTTAACTGATCTAAGTACTCACTTTGTTTGAGCAAACAGAGGTGGAAAATGAAGATTTTAATCCAATACATAAACAAACAGCTTTGTGGGCACAACGCAAACCTATAATCTTGAATTGTTCAATGATATTTTTGTCTGCGTGCAAGCACAGTTACTGTAATCTGGATGCATCCTTGGTCTCGCTGCCGGAGACAGACTTTTAGAAGATCTGAGCATTGGCACGCAGAAGCGAGTTTTAGGTCTGTTTGATTTCTAATGACACATTAGAGTAGGTGTTTGTTTCTGTCACCCTCTCATTCCCAGGAACGCGTATTCGTGGTTGGGTACTGGTGATGCAACGCGAGTTAGTGGAAGTGATTTTATAACAAGACATAATTTTCAAAGAAGTAAAGGAATAGATGATGTAAAAAAAATCAAGATTATATGGGTTTTTTTTCTCCTCGTAAGGCATTTGCATACAAAATACTTAACACAATAGTATTATTTCCAAATAATGCAATAATGCAGCGTTATTACATCGAAGTACAGCAAATAACCCTCTGGCAAGTAAAACGTCTTGCGTAAGTCAGCTTATTCATGACATACGACAGAGTAACGAAATTCATGTGGGAAGCTGAAAACTGCAGAAGCGTCCACTTATTTTCTGCTGCCTCCAGCCTGGTTTCCAGTAAGGAGAGGAGGGAAGAAGGGCCAGGCACTTCCACAGCTCCTCTGGGCTTGCTGCGTACAGGAAAGGCATTTTTACCTCTACCTTCTTCAACCTATGTTGCTTCGTAACCCCCAAGGGTCTCCAGAGGGTCTGGAGGCAAATTCACCACCTCCTCCGACAGGGATGGCTGCCGAAGGTGGGACATGCACAACACCGCTCACCCAGACCACTTCAGCCGCTTAACTTTTGGAATCCATCTGCTGCGCTACAGCATCACTGAAGAATCACACTCTGTGACACAAAAGCATGGGAGATAGAGAAACCACAGACAGCTGAGCCCCCAGGGAGAGTAAAAATGACAGTATGTCCCAAAGAGAGACGGGAACACACTGGGTACCGGGGAAAGTAGCGACCAAAGCACCAGCATGAGAGCTACCTGTGCTGTATGGTTTAATTCGACACTTACTAACGGTGTGAAACGGGGTACCATGCTCACACACACTGGCAAAAAGAGACGGGTGGATATAAAAAACAGCTAAGCAGAAGCCTCAGTAATAGTACTTCTGCCACACAGTGGACCATATTTTAAATATTCAAGATGCTGACATACTGCATATTCCGCTCGCTCCCTTCCACATCTGCTTGGGCCAACGATCTCTGCCAAAATACTGGGGGAAGTCAGTGATGTAGAGAAGCATCCTTGATTTTTTTCTATTACAGTTATGAAGCATCTGCTCACGTTCTAACGGTGCGGAGAACATGCCTGAGCCACCTGCACAGTGAAAAATCAATACCACATCTCCCGCTTTCCTCTTGGAAGGGGTTTGAGCAGAGCACCCACAGAAATTGCAGAATTGCCTTTTTTTTTTTTTTCCCCTCTCTTTATTTTATTTTATTTCTCAGGGGCAACGGGAAATGACCGCATCTTCGCCAGCTGCCGTGAAACCGATGCTGGTGTATGGTCCAGGCAGGAGCACAGGACTCAGTCTCACTCCACATTCACCCTTGGTCTGATGTGGATGGCACAGTCATCGAGGGAAAATGCCAAAATTTTGGTCCTGTACAGGAGGAGGCGAGACACAACTGGGAACCAATACACGTCTCCCATATTTGTGACTGCCCAGCGAGCTCTACGGCTCATCAAAAGGGATTGATGGAATAAAGTCGGCGAAAATGTCACAATTCTCTGAGTCAGAAACACCTGCTGTATTTGATTTAAAATCAAAACGGAAGCAGTAATGATTAAATCCTTGTACCAACAGTTCTCCAATGCATGTTCCTGCCTTCATGACAAAAGCATTTGAATGGATGTGTTTTGCAGTGATGTTGCACTGGTGTGAATACCTCTGAATTCTCACTAAGGTGGCTTAGCGCCCCTTTCCTCTCTAAACTGTGAATTTAAAAAAAACCCCACCCAATAATTAAAAATAATAATAATTAAAAAAAAAAAATCAAGGAAAGTATTAAGTCATATACTTAAATGGACTACTTCTAGATATTCTTGATTCTGTCTAAGCCTCAGTAACGGGCCAGAAAGCAGGGATTTGATCTGAGCAGAGAACTGAGCAGGGTATACACCTCTCACCACTGGATAAAACTTAGCAGAGGGTCGTGGGCCTTTGGGAGAGGTGACATTTGATGTGCGTGGCCAGTGGCAGCTCTTTCTAGAGCTGGCCTGCAAATTTTTGGACACTTTTTAAAGCTCCATTTCTCCCCTACCTCATTACTTTAGTCCACGTCCAGACCTAGGACTCGAAGAAGCTCATGTTTTACATCAAGCCCTATTGGAAGTAGCAGGAACGGTATATTACATTTTAAATGACTACACCAATTTAAGACAAATCAGGTTAAAACTGCAGCCTACAGGCTGAAATCCTGTCTTCTAATCGGTCTGCACTAACTTGTATACTCGTGTAGAAAAAAAACCCACCGAGCCATAGCACTGCTGTTGTGACACAAGGCCAGCAGCGCACCCCAAATCTCTGCCCCCCAATCCTTACGCATCTCGTGGCGCTGTTCTCCAAACGCCTGTTGCAAGGAGAGCGCTGGAGCATTTGCAGCAAGACTAAGAAGAAATCTGGCTAACATTCCTCTTCTCCTCTACCCCCATCTCCACTGCAAAGACCAGACCGGGTAATTTTCCGCATCATCTTCTGGTTTTGATCTGCGCACTGATGGTTTGGGTTATTAATCAACATTATGACCCTCCAGCACTCGACAAGTGCTACGTACCTCTCCCAGTGGCACCACCTCTTCCAACCCTGAGGCAGAACTGCCACGGGGCCCGGACAGCCACTGCCCTACATCCTTTCCTTGGAAGAACTGAACCTCTTTCTGGACCATTTAAAAGAAATGCCCATTGCAAAAAGAATTAATAAAAAAAAAACAAAACCAACACAAAAACCCCAGTATCGAATCCATCACTTATCTCAGGTGGAAGTTCCATTCCTGCACTTGAATTAATGAGTTTCTCTACTATTTAAAACTCTCTTTTTTTTTTTTTTTTTATTTCAACCTTATGCCTAGGTACTGTAGTGAAAAGTACATCAAATATACCCAGATGCACACGATTTGAAACGCTGGATTTTAAATTCCAGCACTGCTAACTAATGAGAACAATTTTTTCCCTCTTCTTCTTTGTAGCATCACTTCATGTACTTACGTACCATAATCACATCCTCCTAGAGCCTCTATTTTTCCAGGGTGTAGATCTTTAATTCCCTTTAATCTGTCTTCATAGCCTATTCCCTCCAACTCCTTTATCATCCTCGCCGCTCTCCTCTATATTTGCTCCAGCTCCTCTTTATCCTTTCTGCAAGAGAGTGGCCAATTGTGCATCACACTCTCAATGTGGTTTAACTGGTTCTGCATAAAGCAGAGCAGGAAAAAAGGAGGACTCGGATGCAACACGCGTGTTTATGCCTCCCATGACTGCATTTACCTTTTTAACTGAGACATGGCACAGAGTGTCCCACCTTAATTTCTCAACCCCGATTATGCCTCAGCCATTTCCCACACAGCCGATGCTGAGCAGCTGACGTGTCACGTCAAACCGGCAGTTTGGAATTTTTATTTCCTAGCTGGGCTACTTTCTACTTATCCATGCTAAATCTCATTTTATTCCTCTCTGAACAGCCTCCTAATTTATTCAGATGAAAACGGATTGATTCAGTATCTTAGTTTAATTAGGAAAAAAATGTGATCCTACCACTTTCTTGGGTTTTGAGTGGAGTGAGGCATTCTGTGAGGGTTTGGGGTTTTTTTTGGTTTTTTTGTTTTTTTAACTGACTTTCAGCACAGCAATCCCATCCCTCTTACACACCCAATTCGTATGGCAGAGGGAGGTGGCAATGGCAAGGCGTTGGCCTCGATTCAGCAACGCTTTTAAGAACACGCACAAATTTAAAAAACACAGGATTAGACCTTGGACTTCACAGAGGCTGAGGTGTAAAATTACAAATGTACATACACACTTTGTAAAAAGATCCTGTTTGCCAACCTTATTCTACTGTAATTTATATTCTGTTGTTACATTTAAATTTATAGTAAAAGAAAACACTGGGAAACAAAATCTATTCTTGTTTAACAAAATTATATTCTGTTACATTTAGAGTTGAGGCAAGTCTTTCACCCTTATACAAACCAGCGATACGTCAACAAATATGATTAATACGGACTATTCACGTCAGTATTTCTCACCCCTGTCCCACAGGCACAACAAAACCCGCGCAGAAGGTGACTGTCACGTCGCATCCAGCCCGGCAGCTCGCGGGGTGAGCTGTCACCCACCGCGCGCCCCCGCGGCAGCCCGGGACGTGCCCTTTGGGAAAATGTTTGTAAAAAAAAAAATAATTAAGATAAATAATGACTCCAAGGGAGAAATACAGTTAAAGCGTTGCATTCTCTCTCTGCCACATGCTTTCCCTCCGAAGAATGCTACTTAAAAAAAAGCACTAAAATCGAAAAGGACACAAGCCTGCTTCCCCAGGGAAGCGCGCTGAATCATACAGGTAGTGTAAATATCATATGCTGCTGCAGGTGCTAGGAGGTCTATTTGTTTATGTTTACTAAAAGGCATAACAAATAGTCGCAGTAAAACAGAACAACATTTGGCGTTGGAATGGTAAGATACCAGAGCAGCCATAAATCGTGTTCAGTTGTTTGGCTGTGGAGCGCCGTGCAAGGCTAACGCTGCAGCCCCCCTCTACTCGGGGAGAGCCTTTGCTGCGATTCGCCCCTTCCAGGGACAGCCACCAGCTCCTGGGCACGACGCAGGGCACCGAGGGGCTCAGTGTCCTGCCCGGGTTCACCCAAGAAAATCCACACAACATTGCGAAAAAAAAAAAAAGGGAAAGAAGAAGGGGAAGAAGAAGGGGAAGAAGAAGGGGAAGAAGAAGGGGAAAAAAAGGAGGAAAAAAGGAGGAAAGAAGAAGGAAAGAAGGAGGGAAGAAGGAAGAAGGGGAAGAAGAAGGGGAAGAAGAAGGGGAAGAAGAAGGGGAAGAAGAAGGGGAAGAAGAAGGGGAAGAAGAAGGGGAAGAAGAAGGGGAAGAAGAAGGGGAAGAAGAAGGGGAAGAAGAAGGGGAAGAAGAAGGGGAAGAAGAAGGGGAAGAAGAAGGGGAAGAAGAAGGGGAAGAAGAAGGGGAAGAAGAAGGGGAAGAAGAAGGGGAAGAAGAAGGGGAAGAAGAAGGGGAAGAAGAAGGGGAAGAAGAAGGGGAAGAAGAAGGGGAAGAAGAAGGGGAAGAAGAAGGGGAAGAAGAAGGGGAAGAAGAAGGGGAAGAAGAAGGGGAAGAAGAAGGGGAAGAAGAAGGGGAAGAAGAAGGGGAAGAAGAAGGGGAAGAAGAAGGGGAAGAAGGAAGAAAGAGACTTGCGTGACATATTAGGCCAGCTAACATCATTTACAGCTTTGCAACTTCTGAGTTAATTCACAGTATAAACAAGGAGGAAAATGTTTCTTCCGAGCGAGACTTCCTGTAAACTGTTTGCCGGAGCGGCGCTGGGCGCAGGGCTGCTGCACCTGCTGATTAACCATGCGCTCCAAGAATAAACAAAAACCGAAGCCTGCGAGATTGTTCTGGAATTCGCTCAGAGCTGATTTTTCTCCTCCCCGCCTGCCCGCCCCGGTGTTCTAAATTGGATCCTACAATAAAACAAACAGCAGAACATAGGTTGCCGAGAGTTAAAAATCTACTTTTTACACTACATTGACCACAGCACCCACAGGCACAGCTACAATGTCTTTCTATGAATGGGACAGATTGCCATATGGATGCAGACACCGAACAAGCTGTACAACTCCTGGCGACAAGTGCCTAGGGGACTGTCCTATATTAGCACCACCTGTGCTGGGGAAATTGTGCTCTGTGTACGAAACGGTATTTAAGGGCCCATCGCGATGTTATTTTTGAGTAGGCACAAAAAGGAGAATTACAGTTAAAAAAAACCCAATTCGCCGGCTAGCGGATCTGCTGCTCAGTTCCCCAGATCCTTTCCCAGAGGAATAGTTATCTTCTTTATTCACGCAGCCCAAAATGACAAGCTGCAACACATACACACATATTAGCAGTTTCCCTGCCCGGGCTTATACCGTCATTTTAATGAGAGGAATACACTTTACAATATACATATGTCTTCCCTGATGACACACAAGTAATTACAGCCCTCTCCCCCTAAAAACACCAGCTATATGGAGAAACACCCCCTGGCATTACACAAACGTTGCTCCAGCAGCAAGCAATGCTATATAAATTTTCCTTGGGTTCCTTTCCCCCCACCCCTCAATGCGCATTAGGTAGAGCCAGAGATCTCGATTACCAAATTTCAATGTGCATCTCCCTGCTTTGAAAATATAACCCTGCCCGACAGACAAAAATAGAGCTCTGGATTAGCACAAGATGTCGAGGGAGGGGGGAGAAGGGAAAAGGACGTCTGAGCCGTACCTGGCTGCTGTACGGAAAGAGATTTCCCCCTCTCCAAACTGCAAGAAAAAAAAGGATGCCAAGAAAAAGAAAAGTAAAATAAATTGAATTAAAGAAAAACAGTTGTAAAGTGAACATTACAACCTGGGAAAAATGATGTCATTTTATTGAGAAACTCATTTTTTTTTCCATTAAACCATAGTGAAACGGATAAAGTTTATACAGCTTAATGGTGGAGTTTTACTTTAAATGCTACTCAATATCTTAGCAGTACGATATAACATGATATAACAGCTGTCACACTAACTGCTCGATTTTTATTGAACAGCAGAGAAAATAGTCATACAAAAATCACCTAACTTCTCCTCTACTTTTACGGCATTTTCAAGGGTGTTTCTTTTTCGCTCTCGGGCTGTGATACGTATGATAAAAAACTAACGCTGCTCTTCATTAGCTCCCTGCTCAGCTCTTTAGGACAGTCAGATCTCCCGCAAACGCTGAGGAAAGACAACTTGCACACAGGAGGGAATAAAAAGAAACAGGAATCCATGGCGCAGTAAAACAAAAACAGGTCCCTTTTTAAGACTACTACATAAACACCTCTAATAAAAGAAGAGGACAAATTTTCATTGGACTTCAAGTATTTAGACAGGAATGTTTTAGTAAAAGTTTAACTGCAAAGCGCACGCAATTAACAGAAAGCCATCAGCTATTTCTCTGGTATGTAAAAATAGCATTAAGCTGTATTAAATGCACGTGTAAGTATCTCAGTTGCAAGAAAAGGGAGGAGATATGCAAAGCACTCAGATATCAAACAATGATCTGTTAGCCAGATGGAGGAATAAAACAATACATATGCTAAAATTTGGAAAAGTTCTGTTAGGCGTCTGCCAAGGCTCACCCAATCTATTTTAAGTGCTTTTTGATACATTAGCTTAGTGTTTGGAGTTGTACAACTGACGGTTATTACACGGGACCAGCAAGCGGCGAAGCGCTGGCGTGCAGGAGCTCCCCGATGCCGGGGCAGCTTCCCGGGGACGGCCAAGCATCAAACACAGCAAAGGGCCACACCATGTCATCCCGGACCGGTTAACTTTGCATCTTTTGTGGGGAAAACCAAGTAAAATAAACCAGAAACAATTTTCCAAGGTTTAGGGCAACAGTTCTTTGAAAAGCGTGATTTGATGAGGGCGCTCCCGGCCAGACCGAGGAGCAAGCGGTGTTGTACAACCGACTCGGCAGAAGGTTTCTCAAAACCGCGTGTGCCGCAGCAGACGGTAGGTGCGGACAACGCCAAGGATGCTCCACGCCGCAATTTGTAAAAGCAGAAACAATAAAAAGTGCCTGATAAGGCTTAAAACTGAAGATCAGCAACTCCAGGTCTGAGTCACAGCTGATTTCCACCCCCCCCCGCCAAAGCTGATCACAGAGACTCAGACGGGGAGAGCACACAGCGACTGGGGGTGGCATCTTTGGCGGGGGAGCGTGTGCCATGGGATCAGGCAGTGGGACGCTTTGGGATGTACCTGCACATCATCCATGGAGACGCCCAGGCTGGTGCCCATCGCAGTGTCACCATCACTGAACAGCCCAACCAGCCCCACCGCCATCACAGCCGTACTGGGTCCAACGAGAAGAAATAGCAGCAGCCAGGGAGACAGCGGGATGGTTTATGGGATAGGCAGATGGGCATCTCTGCTCCAACCCAGCTCCGTGGCGAGGAAGCTCCATGGAAGCACCTGAGCCGCTCAGACCGTGGGAAACAACCTCAGGGTGGTGGTGGGGTTTTGTCTGCATGGAGCAACCAACACCTTTCTGGGAGGAAACTCTCCGGGAACACCAATTTCTTTAGGGGGAATGGATTGGAAGTAACCTCACCTAACGCAACTCTGCTGATGGTAAAGTCCGACGAGCTAAAAATTAACTGCACGGAGCAACTGAGAGGAGTGGACGCGGCGGAGCAGATTTGATGCTGGCACCGGCGCAGAACGAGTGCCAGGGACTGCGCGGCGCGGCAGGCCAAGAGAGGATCGGGCCCCGGGAGCATATGGACTGCAGGCTGAACCGTTTCATCCCGAGCATTAATAATGGACCGAAATCTGTAATTCTTAATTGTGCTGAATCCTAATGCCCTCATCTAAGGGCCTTGGGATTTTGATGGAGGATCAGCTGGCATGGAAGATAACAACAGTAAAACACAATGCATTAAGCCTAACCAGCAGATCAATGGTCTGCCACGCCGTCCCTCTCGCTTCCCTTCAGAGCCTTCTCCAGACTCCTTCCTCCCACGATGCTGGCAAGAAAAACTCATTTAAAAATCCCCTTGTTTATCCCATCTATTTTTCCTATGAAATGGCTGCTTGCTTATGAGGAATGACAAGACTCGAGCATGGCTGGAAGGGGTATGAAGCCAATAAGGGACAAGCATGGGATTGCTGATGGATGGAGAAAGGTCTCTTGGATGCACAGCCTTCACCTCCAACTCTACACCTCATCCCTTGCAACCGGATGCATTTCCCAAACTACCAGGTCTGCACCGTCATTAACTCACTTGTTAAAGCAGACTCCACCATCCTGTCCCTGCTGCAGTCAATGCCGAACGGTGCCGGGGACGGGACCAGCGCACAGTCGCCCGCACCACTCCGCAGCACCCCCAGATCTCCCAGTTCAAGCCCAAACTGGAGCAACCTCCGCTCACCCCAAAGCGCCGAGGAACTCTGCACCGTTCCGCTTTTCCAAACCTACCCACACCGGGACTATTCCCAAGCACACAGAGTTAGTACCCACCTAAAGCGACCGGGCATCCACCCGCTTTGTTTCCCTGCTTGTTCTTAAGAAAATAATCAAGATTTCCCCAAATAAGATGCAGTGGAACGAGATGGAAAGCGGGTACCGTCCTTGACATTTCTAAGCACAGCAGATGTACTGAACTAGCTCGGGTTATTTATTTATTTATTTATTTGTTCACTTGTGTAGGGAAAATGCTTGTTACTGAAGAAACCCAAATGCTGATAAGATGATGAGAGGTTTGCATGCTGGTTGATGGTCTCACTTTCGCTTATCCTGAGTGAATACAAGTATCTATAACTAAATATTTCCCTTAGGGTACTGATGACTGAGGTATGTTTATTGCATTGAGTGAATTTATATATATAATCAGCACAATAAACATTATTAAATTGTCTGAGTAAAATCAAAGCATGAAACACACAGTCAGTGCTGAATTCTAATGATGCTGAATGCCCATGATTGCATGGGGAAAGGATCTTAACAAGCCTTGATTTGAGCTTTGGCATCCGCCTCACAAATCACACGAAATGTTCTCTCTTTAATAGTGCTGAATATTGATAAATGTCTCTGCACGGCACAACAGGGAAGTTGGTCTCTATTGGCAATCTTTACCAAAGTGTGTTTTTTCCTTCTCTACACTCAAGGGTTTACCCTGAATGATTTAATTATAATTTTCCTTGTGTAAGACAAATTAAAGAGGAGAGTAGGAGTGTCATGCCAAAGCAGATTATTTATCTCCTTAACAGATTGCTGTGCACCAAACCCCAGAGCTGCTGCTGCTGCTACTTACAGAAACTGGGCGAAATGTGGGACAAAAGCATAGATGTAATATACATTTAAAGCCCAAATGAATGAAAGCATTAACCCATTATTTATAGCTAGAATTGTTTCATCCCTGTGAAAGCCATACACGCAGAGCACGCAGAACCCGAGAGCAGCACCGTGATGCTCCCCAGCCCCTGCCCACGGATGGAGGACGCGTCCTGCTTTTGAACCCATTTTTGCTTTTCAAACATCCCGGGGTGACTGTGGCCACCTGCGTGCCGTTTGCTTTTTTTGCCCTAAAGGAGAACTTTTGTTGTCACTCACCTGCGAGCGTGGCAGCCCCACGCAGCCGCAGCGTGGCCAGGCGGCACGGCAACGCGTGGGCATGCCAAGCAGCCAATGACTATTCCTCCTGCTATTTTAAACCCCTTGTTTATAAGCAAAATGATTTTTTACCCAAGATGTAGAGCAGAGGCTGTCGCTCGCCCCATGACTTTTACGCAGGTGCCGCTGCGGTCAGCCAAGTCCCTCCTGTCTGGCGGGTCTCGAGCAGCCTCGCAACCTCTCCTGTGGGATCAGGAACCCCGTAAAACATGGCCTGAACTGTCCCAGTGACATGTGCCAGAGATGACAGTGACGATAGTAACTCCCACATAACCAACTCGCCTCCTGCAGCCCACTCCTTCTCCAAAGCCCAAGAGGAAGGAGGGAGGGGGGGGAACAGCTTTACAGCACACTCTAAAAGTTAATGTTACCTGTATATGATTATTTATTGCTGCTGGGCAGTCGTTATGATGTGGCTATGCTTAACTGTTAGGACACCTCCAGCTTTTACTATGTGCTTTTTATTGTTTAAATCTAAATAAGTAGCTCTTAGTTGTATGAGACCGAAGCTGACAGCCAGTTGCACAGGAGGTGCGGGAACAAGAGAGGGGAAGCCACAACCCAAACTCCTGCCCTGGCCAGCCCGAATTGTGGACCTCTGTAATGGGAGACAGAGGGCTGATGTGTCCCTTGTGAACCCCTCCAAACAGCCCCATCTGACCTGAACCGGGGCTCGGGACCACCGCCACGAGTCCCCTTGCATCCGCACGCTCAGCCGTGCCGCGCCAGCCGGGCACGGGAAGGCGCACAGGTCTGTCTGCAAGTTTAGCCGAGCCATGCTCCCGCCAGACCCGCCATCGTTTCTCATCTTAACCTTTGCAGTCAAAAACCAACCAAAACCCTACACATGCCCGTGCTCTCTCTTTTGCTACCCTGCTAAAATTTCACCTTCTGTGGGCTTTCAAATATACGTGTGACGGCGGAGCGCAGCTACTCTTTGCTCAGCGCTCGCTCACCACCTCGAACTCCCTGCCTGTAGATAAATACCCTCTCAGAAAGGAAGCCAGCGCAACACACATCTCAACAAGAGGAGTTTCTGTGTCATCTGAAATCCAGGCAGGCACCACGGTGCCTGATGAGACTGCAACAAAACCCTTAAGTGCATCAGTAGGCATTCTTCTGCGTGTAGTCTCCTGCTCTACTTATGGATAAAGATGTAATTCAATCACTGCAGCAAATGGATGGCGTAAACCTTCCATGTACCAAATAGAGGTAAGATAAAGGAAAGTCTGTAGCTCTCTTATTTGTATTCCTAAATACACCTATCTTTGTATTTTGATATTGTAGGGCACTCAATAGATATGTAAGGAAAGTATTATGGCGAGCTTTAACAATACAGCAATCAATTCAACCACTAAGGATTTTAAGTTTTCTAACCTATACAGTCTCCAACAATACCATGGCATGTTTACGCCTTCCAAATTAATTTATTTGGAACTTTACTAACAAAACCGTATGTATTGCCTTGTTTGTAGATCCCAGTTGCCTCCAGGCCACAATTACGGGACTCAGGCACAGGGATCTCCAGTTCTGCTTGGCGGTACACACAGAGAAAATTCTTACTTCAGAACAGATTCCTGTATTTCCACTGCGTTTCAAACTTAACAGCAACGGCATACTGTTTCCTCGGTTAGACTGCCATTAGCAGACAGCACATGCCTCTGTTCAGTGAAAGAAGATCCATTTCACTGCATGGGTTTTTGTTTTATATGCTCAGTAAGAAAAACATAGATAAAACATTTATTGAAAAGTCATAAACCCATCTTGTTCAGCTCTATATGCAGCAAAAAGGGAATTTAATTGTTTAATAAACATCAAATTGTTTTTAGTATCCCGTGTAAGTCTTCATGAAAACCATGTCCTTGACGCTTACATGCATTATAAATGTACACACTGGTGTTCCCCCCCATGTCCTTGCAATGGATATAAAACGATGCCTTACACACACAGAGCAGTTCTTTCAACAGTGGCGCGCTCTCCTTTAAAAATCTATCTATTCCCAACAGCACTATTTTCTTAATATTAGAAAGATATAAGAGGTATTTATATAGCTTCCCTATCAATCTACTCTCAGACCACCAGAAATATAAACTCCATGGCTTAAAAATTCCATTATCCTCTTTCTAATGAATGAAAGGAGGACGGAAAGACAAAGCCATCAGTTTCCATAAAATCCAGCTTTCACTAGAGTCTGCTATAACATTTCGAGATGGGCAAAGGGACTCTCCTGAATGCAAAGGAGCGCTGCCCTCCCCGCTGCTCCCGCAGACCCTCTTCCTCCTCCCTCCTCCTCCTCCTCCTCCTCCTCCGGCGATGCCGAGGCCGCGGCAGGAGCTGGCACCCACCGCCCCAGCTCCTGGGACCGTCTAGCTCACCGTAAGCAAAAGTTATGTTGTTAGACACGCCTCAGTGAAATCTGGGGGTGTAAAGAAACAAACCTGCAATAAAGCATCCTCTGGAATAAAGCAGAGCCCGCACCGAGAAGCACGTCAACAGACAACCCTTGATTTAAGCCATTTCTTTTAACAATGCACGCCTAGCAAGCATAAATTAACTCACACTTTTAAAAGCCAAACAACACCGGTTAGCTAATTTTATCAGCACTTTAAAAAAAAAAAATCCGCTTTGTTTTAGAGAAACCCAGCGAACTCGAGCCTATCCCTGTCTCGCGAAAGCAGGTAAATACAGAGTAAAAAAAAGCAAACGTGTTCGATGAGATGGGGCACTGAAATTTGGCAGAAAACCGGGTGGTAAAACAGCCTGTACTGACCAACGGATTTCTTTCCTCACCTCTAGCCCGCAAACCCAAAGAACATCAAGAGTAACACCACCTGCGATGCAAAACTCAAAAAAAAAAACAAACCCAACCCAGCTTACGCTCTTCACACTTTCCCCAATATGCTTATCCAACGCACTTCTAATTAGCTAATTGTGCCCGCATTGATCCAATTAACAAGCCATAAAGATCCCAACAAAAGGACCGTATTCTGCCCAGTGGAGGCTCTATTCAACCACGCCAGAAAAAAAAAAAAAAAAAAGAAAAAAAATCAGGCGGAGCAAGACGTGGAGGACAAAACCGAGGCCAAGGCGGTTGGCCACTGCTCCCAACCATCGTGCCATCATTTCGGCACGCTGCGCGGAGATGCTGAGGGGTGGAAACCCCACCGGCACCTACCTCTCCCGTTTAGGAGTGTGGACCGATAGCTGTCCGTTAGTTGAGGCGTGGGGGTTGATGATTAAGGAGGTCTTAGACGGCGCGGAGGAGGAGACGCAGGTGGTGGACAGGTCCAGGCTGCTGTGGTTGTTGCTGGCTGCCTCCTCCGCCGTGTGCGAGCTTGTCACTTCCTTCCAGAGCTGCTGCAGTTCTGTTGGAATCATGCCTGAAACAAACAAATTGGATAATTAAATCAATTAACAGCTAATTCGGCCGTCTTCAAACAGTAATTAAATCAAAGAGTCAGTAAACAAAGCCTAGTGTTAGTTTTGTGTGTGTGTGTGTGTTTTTGCGCATGTATTTATTTTTTTTTTAATAACTAAAAGCTAATACTGAACACCGCACGTCTCTGCTACATCTTCTGCTGTGACACCTGCAACACCTATGGACTGCAAAATCCCGTGTGTGTGAGTGGAGGAGGGGGGTCGTCCACACAACACACCACCCACCCCGAACTCCACGTTAATTATTTTTTGGAATTAAGATTACAGAGGGCCCATTTCCAGAGTCCTCACTCAGGCAGAAATCGCCCCGAGCTCACAGCAAGGCTGAAAGCAAAGGTGGCCAAGGGCTACTCCGCAGTCAGCTTGAGAAATTTCATTTTTTTTAATTTTTTTTTTTCTTTTTAAGCAAAGTGTGTACTTTCTAACCTGTTTTTTAAAGAAAGGAAGGTCTTAGAAAAAAATAAAATACTCCGCTTTTTTATTATGACAACACGAACCACAATATGACTAATTTTGTGCTTAGGTTTTAAATGATGACAAATAGCTTTGTTATTAAATACAGTTTTTATTAATCACTTTTAGACATAAATTATGAATTCATATTGTCTTCCTGAAATGCTTTTCAAATTTTAACAGTCAAATTGATTATACTATGATTATTTCATTAACACACCTATCTTTCTCATTAATTTTGGTTTCTCGAACTGCTCACTTAATTGATGGATGTGTCTACTGAAAAACTGTGTAACTTTCTATACAAGTAACACTATTATTACCGTCATTTCTTAGATCGATGCTAATGAGCCATTCAAAAGTAAAATGAAAACATAAAATAAGCTTCAAGAAACAATAATAATAAAAAAAATTAAATATTTTCTTAATTGTGCCAAAATGGACACCAGGCTTAGGACGCGGCATTCAAGAAATGAATGTAATGAAGAAATGAAGTGAAAACTTCGCAAACTCCAGTGGGCCAAAGCGAAGGCACGAAGGGGAGCTGCGCGCGTCAGCGCGACACGGGCTCACGCTGAGATCATGCTTTTGGATAAAGCTTATGTTTGTGACATGATCAAACAAGTCAAGTTTCTCTCACTGAAGACTGTTTCAGTGCTCTTTCAGAGAAGGCCATGGGAAAAAATTAGCAGTAGCGACGCATCACTTAAATATTCAGAGGAAAAAAAACAATAATAATAAAAGCCAGTGTCTGTGTGTTTTTAAAGAGGTTTCTCATCACTGCGCTTCCAGATCATCGTTTGGATGACGGTTCATTGTTTCATCGTGTTGTAGCACTGGAGCTACCCTAAGGAAACCTGCCATTTTCTGAGCGCATAGCAAGCAGCTCACAGAGGCATGTATCTCACCAAACCTAAGGTACTGAAATTAAAAAAAAAAAAAAAAAAAAAAAAGGCAGTATGCATTATATTCATTTGAAACACATAATAAAAAATGCCAAGGTCTAAATTTAATTTATTTTTGTCATTTAGAATACAATGGATAGATAATCATCTCAACGTGATCAGCCAAACATCTTTACTTTGCTAAACTGTTAAAGATTTTAATTATGCTAGCTTTGGAGAGCACTGGTCTAATGAGGCGATAGACTCCAGAGAATCTAAGTGGTTAAGAACTGTGAAATGAGTCTGATAGGATTTTTTTATATTCACCGTGGATCGTTTGCATATCAAAGAGGAGTAAATTATTGCACGACAGACCAATAACCTTCCCCGCCTTTCCGAGAGTAGCATTAACAAAAACAGTTGGTCTCTGGTAACGGTTCACTACAAAAAAATGCTAAAATCCTTAAGTATCTGCAATTAATATATATTACGAAAGAGGCTTCAATTTATACATTAAGTGATCAGATATTCTTAGGACACATCCGTTTCTCTAAAGCCACGTCATTTTTCCTTTCATCAGACCCAAACGCCAATTATATTTTGATGGATTTTGTCCCAAATGAGCATTTAGTTATTAGACATATTCAATTATTACTTGTCCCCTGAAATTAAACCTCCGAGCAAATTAAACAAAGAAAAAGGTCAGTACACAAGCCTGTGTCCTGTTTTCCTGTATCGGGGCTATTATTTTCAAACACCTTGCGAAGTGACAGTGTGGGATGTATTTTTAGCTAACACGCTTGACAGGACTGTCTGCGCACTAACAATTACCTGTGAGCACGGCTGACCCTTACACCACTGTTTACTCAATTGAAACAATAGTGAATAGACTTGTCTGTTGATGATAACATATTGATATGAGACCGTATGAGTCGACACCTATTTTTATTTTCCAGAATAAGCAAATAGGGAAAAAATAACTGGCCTTTTTTTTTTTTTTTCTTTTTGCCACCACTTCCTTATCTGGATTTCTGCAGATTTTTAATTAAGAGACAGGCTAGCACCCACTTTCCTCTCCCTGTCCCCCTTCCCCTCTCCCTCCCGGTTACTTCTGGACCTACTAATGCTTTATCCCAAGGAAAAGCTTGCAAGCATTACATCCATTAAAATACACATACACATAATATTTATACCTCACTGTAGGCCCTCTAAAAGTCAAGGGGTTTGGTCTAACTTCCTACAGAAGTGTAATTCCTATTAGCACTAACGACAACTATACCCCGTATTCAAAGAAAAATGAAAACCACCCCATTGTGTGTGGGGAAAAAAACGCTGGATAATAAGGAGGATGTACATTAAATTAAAGAGTTAACTGTGATGTCATACACGTCTGCGCACAACCCGTCGCTTAAAAAAGACCACATCGCTGACATCACTTGATTAATAAATAAAATTAAAAAAAAAAAAACAACAAACCTTTCCTCCTTCCACAAATTTAGTTCTTTTAGAATAATTCTGGAGAGAATTCCTAACTAGCCTGTCAAACTGGGCAGCTGGAAGGTATGCTCATTACTCATCGGCAAAATGGTTAAATAAAATAATAGAACAAATGGTAAAAGCAAGTCAAATACATCCACGAACACTCGCAATAAATTATGTAATTTACCATTTAACAGCTTCATTTTAACAGCGAGAGCTAAATTTTAAGTCAGATTCCCAGAACTGCGCTGCAATTACTTGAGATCGCTGCTGCCGGTGCTGCGACTTCGTACGTACCCGTAACGGGATTTAGACCTGAAACTGCCACATCTACGGGAGCAGGCGGGAACCCAGATGTCTCGGTCCTATTATTTTCACTCACTGGTGATCTGAAGTGTGATTTGCAGTTTCATTTTGCACACACTAAAGATCTAGCTCTCGCACCCCAGAACACTGCTGAAATGCGGTTTATTTTTACACTGCTACTATGTACAGCTGTAAAATCTAGATTATAGATGTGTCTAAATAGAAAGCAGAAAAGATTACACAAATATAACATTAAAGGATGTGCTATTTTGTGTAAGACAATAGGCAAGCACTAAAAACTAAAATACTGCTTTAAACAATGTATTAGTTCTAAAAACATAACCAAAAAATCACTTATGAAGTAGCATTCCCTCCTTAGAAACATTTATTACTATTATAGATACTTAAGAATAAAAGCAAAATGCTTTTAACCGAACCCATAGCTACATTTACTAGAGGGATGATTTTTTTTTATACACGCATTTACAGTATTTGTCTCAGTCTTGCAAATTCTTCTGAAAACAAAAGGGCATGACATACATCTTGTCTTTTTTTTTTTTTTTTTTTTTTTTCCCCTTCAAATAAGAAGTGTCCATTACCAATTATTTTAAACTATAGCCCTGGCCCTTCATTGCATTTTTCAGGACAACTAGTCCCCTTCATTATGAAAGAAAATGTAGGCACAGGTTTAAAAAATGTATGTTGTGGGGACAGTTGACAGATTACTGCTCACGGAACTCAATTTCCCAACCCCAGGTATCACCGGCTCAAAGACAAACAGAGTTGCTCAACCTCTTTGTGTCCTTGTACCTCCATACCCAGGTGACCATGTTCAAGCAAGCAGAAAGTTGATTTAAACCTCATAATGACATCAGTTTTAAGCCATCGTCTCTCTGATAAAAAATAAAATAAAATAAAATAAAATAAAATATCGTGCTGTATTGCAACCTGCCTGAATTCTCAAGTTACTCTTTCCTCCCGCCGCCGAGCCCCCGGCTCCCGCCGCCCCCAGCGCTCGCAGCTCGTTTCCCTGCGAGAACCAGCCCCTTCTGCTTATGTTCACGTCGTCTCCGGCATGCGAGTCGGCACCCCTTCGGTTTTAAATGCGCTTCTTCACGAGGACTAATAGTTACACTACCCTGCTAACCATATCAATCAATGCCACGACTGCTGAATTACCTACTGGTGTCTCCGATGTGTTACCGCACAGATTACACTTCATGCATCACCACATTCATTTCTTTCACATTACACATGAGCGTGTCTTGTCACTGCCCAATTGCCCTCCTTTGGACAGCTTAACTGATGTACTATACAATGAACCTTACCGAGCAAACTTAATAGTATAGGAGCTGTGGGAAAAATTAGAGAGGTTGAAGCTTGAGTCTGGTGGGTGTGTGGGAACAGCCTGGGATGCTTCCAACAATAAATCTGAAGCGTAATTAACACGCATTACAACGTTTTGCAAGTATAAATGGCATTTCGTCTACATGTCCTTTTTTCTTGGCCTCATTTCACACCTTCTCCCCACCACACCACGCACCGACGGTGCCTGACCAACTACCACTACCCGATGGTCTAACCAGGCGTCCAGCTCTGGGATGCTGGGAAGCTGAACTGAGTCTTGCAGCTGGAGGTGTCAAGTCCCCAAAAACTAGTTAGGAGCTCAAATACCATTGGCGAGCCTCGCAAAAATAAGCCGAAATAAACCACGCCAGCCACACAGCAAGGCAGACTCCGCTGCCCAGCCTCGTCTCCCTTTATTATCCCTCTAAGTTAATATTCACCATCCACCTCGCTCTCCTTTTGCAGCTACGCACAAAAAAGGAGGGTGAAGAACAGACGCAGTTTTGTCCCGTCCTTCCCATTTAACTGAGCAGAGCTGGATGTAAACTCATTATATGGTTTAGCAACTAGTAGCAGCCCTAAGGCTGCTTTGAAGAGCCCGAATCACTCAACCTGAGCTGACTCAAGCTGTTGAGGTGGATGTTTAAATTTATGATGGGGCAAGGGAAGGAAAAGGCACGGTTATTCAGAAATACCAGCATCGTGGTCTTCCCTGAGCCACGCCAATTTTGAACAGTCTGCCTTAGTCACAGCAGCCAGGGCTGAGGCAAGTCTGGTAAAACGTCCCAAGGCTTGCAGACAAACCCAGTTTAAAATCAAAAAAATAAAAAAATATTCAAGGCAAAGAGAAAAGAGAGACTAAAAACCCAGGTTGTAAACACTGTCAAAAGTATTATGATTTAAGTAGTTATTGCTTTCAGTGTATCAATATCTTTTAAAAAAAAAAATTAAAAATAGGGATTTCAGCAAAGCAGTAACTTCTTGCAGAGTGCAGGACTGAATAAAGACGTAGGAGGATCTAATTGTCAATAACACCATTAAAATTAAACGGAGTTAATCCCAGTTTGCCTCAGCGCGGAGGGAGGAACGAAGCTCCGACGCACACAGGCAGTGAGATGAAGGCTGTATAAAGAGGCAGAGAGAGGAGACACCGCCGCCTCTCCCGCCCAAAGGGCAACCAAATCTCTACAGTTGGGCAGCGTGCCGATGGGAGCTCCTCTGCGCCCGGCCGGAACCAGAAAGGGCCCAAATAACACACTGAAGAAAAGGAAAAGCTGCTCTCGTGCCACCCCTAGCCATGAACCCAGCACCACGAATCGATTTAGATGCCTCCTGCGAAGGATTTCAAGCCCGGATTACTACAACCAGCAGCTTCGAGTCCACCAGACCGGCTGTAACTCTGCAAATCGAATCCGGGCTCCGAACTGCCCGCCTCCCGCCAGCCAGAGCCGTCCACGATTTCAGCGTTGCCCTTCGCAAAAAAAATAAATAAATCTTTATAATGCCCACCCTGCCTGTCAGGATTTTTCTCTGCTTATTATTTTATGAGCCGATGAGATGTCTCTCTCTCCCCCTCTCTCTTACTGAGCGACAACCGTGTGTGCCTGTGCGTGCACGCTGCCACGTGGCCGGCGGCTCCCAAAGCCCTCACCTACCTTGCGCGAGGGGTTGCAGAGGCAGCGTGGGCTGGCCGGGCTGGATCGTTAGCAGCCCCTGACGCTGCAAGGACAGGAGGTGCTGCTGCTGCAACTGCTGCATCTGTAAGAGTTGCTGCTGAAAGGCCAACTGCTGCGTAGCCACCTGCTGTTGCTGGGGCTGGAAAAGGAAAAAGATAGTAAATAAAAAAAAAAATGTTAATAAAAACGCACTTTTGTCAATACAGAGCAAAGCATTAACAGAGGATTTACAGGGCTCCTTCTCTCCACACACTTCAGCTCCTGAGTGCCGTCACCCGGTGTGTCAAGGCAAGCCAGCGAGCCCACCGCCCCATATCAAAGACCCCGCGGCACACTTAGGTGCCGGAGCTAACCATGGGGCTGCAGTCGATTCCCACCTCCGGTGGTTACTTTCATCCTACCTAAATCCCTCCTGCCATCCCAATTAAAAATGCATGCAGCATTTCTGGGTCCACGCCACCACGTCACCCCGGTCCACGTGGTCACCTCTGACCCCCGAAGCGGCCGCGTTCCAGCGGCGGGTGACGCCAACGCCGCGGGCGGCTGTTGAAGTCGCGGGTAATTCTTGGAGGCAAAGGCACGTGTGTAACGCCGAGAATCGCACCCCACCACCACATCACACTCAGACCTAATGAAAAACAACCCCGCGCTGCGCTCTCTCTGCTCCTGCAAGGGTCGTCCCAACCATTAAGGCAACGCCACTGGCTTAATTTATGGCATTTGACGCTTACTCTCTCCTTGTCCATCCATCAAGCCCCACAATACTTTCTGTTCTGTTCGGAATTATTCTGCGCTGTATTTAAGGCTGCTACTTCTGCACTTTGAAAATTTTAATTATTCTCACTAGAAAGAAGATGGAGTTGCTTTACTCCACAGGGATGTGAACCTTGAACCTTCGAGGTGTAGAAGAACATGTTGCTTTTCTCACTACTGTACCCAGAGAAGCTTTTAACTACTCTGTTTATCACTTCTGACATAAATAAATGAGAAAAAATCAGACCTTTGAAGAAGAAAAACTTCATCTAATATTGTTAATTAGCCATGACAAACGATGAAATAACATTGTAAATCTTTCATAGAAACAGCCACTAGATTTTAATTACACACATTCATAATTTAGCAAACAACATCTTACTTGAATGTGAGTGTTTAATATGTACAGTACTCCAGGCTTCAGAGTCCTTAATTTTGTTCAGTTAAGGAAGCCTCTAGGTTTTGCTTCCATGCTCATCTTGTATTTTATTTGCTTTGTTCTTTAAAATCCATGAAAGGCTTTGCATTTTGATAAATATCTTTTTATTTATTGTACAATGACAGGAGGAAAACTTTTGTTGTGTAAAACATCAATACATCATGCCAGTGTTTAGCAGTTCCTTGTGCTAGCCAAAAAAAATTAATGTAGATTTCCTTAGTAATTATCTGAGTGATAGAAAGATAATACAGTGCAGTAGTACAATAAATAGAAGGAAATTATCTAATATCCCTAATCTGCTAGGAATCATATCAAGGTGGAGGTCTTATACACATTATGGCTAACAATTATGGAAAGAAAATTTAACTCTTGCAAAACTACACACTTTCACAAACAAACCCCGGCCAGATCCCAAGCTTTTTGTCGCCCTTCCCTGGCACCCGGCCAGAGGATCACTGGCCCCTTTCCCTGCTGGTGTCAAACAGGGGGGAAGGGGGAAAATGAAAAATAAATAATAAAAAAAAAATATCCGGGGGAGCTGCAGGAGCGGGACTGACGGACTCCGGCCCCCGCCTTCTCGCACCACCGTGCCCCATCAACCTGAATGCTGCGACCAACCGTACGCCCACGACTGTACTGACAGTCAGTCGGTCTATTTATAAAGTCAACTTATCTTACTGCCAAACAAAATCTAGGACTTCAAGAACACAGCTAAACAAACAGGTGTTTAGGTCTTCTGAAGCGCGGAGAGTTTTCGCTCCTTCGCAGCAGCTTGCTCAGACAGATCCAGTTGTCGCAACTATTTGCGACAGCACCAGATGAACGCGAGCCCCGGCAACAGTTATATTAGGAGTTAAAGTAATGTTTGCCTCCATAAATATTCATTTTCTAAATATATATACACACTTAATATGTATTTTTATATATAATAAACAGTATTACACGAAAACTTAGTCACAGTAAGCTGTTTTACCTGTTTGCCATCTGAGTATAAAGTCAGCATGTTGTTTTTGTTGGTTTTGGGGTTGTTTTTTTTTTTAAAAAAAAAACCCAACCCTTTACATAAATTGACTGATGCCCGTTTGGTTGTCTTCTCAGCTATCCTAAGAAAAGCTCTTGAACACCCTCTACTTTGAAAAGCCAGGATATAAAAGTATACAAGGCCCATTGTCCAAGAAAGAATTTAAAAGCAAGACACGTTGCCAAACTGCGCTCCCCACCCAGTTACCAAACACAGGATACAAGGCAGTTTGTTTACTTCTCACAATTCAATGCATACAAAAAAGGTCTCAGTGCAGTCCTGTTGTCAGGTCAGTAGTCAGTGTTAAAATGCTGAAATATCCTGATAAAACTTGCATTTTTGATCCCCTCCCTAAAGCTTCTGTCAAAGGTCTGTTTTCCTTTCTTAGGTTACTCCCTACTGCCTAACATAAACTGTCACAACTGCTGGAGGACAAACGGCCCCGTTTGGAAAATAACCCGCTCCGTCCAGCGCCATGGCAGACGGTGGGACCCTTCTCCTGCACTCCCTTCGCCCCGGGGGGGACCCGAATTCGCCGGGGGCGATGCTGAGCTCTCTCGCTACCAGGTGCTGCGCGGTGCTCACTCTCCGCTATGGAACCCACCAGTAAAACCCAACAAAAACCTTACTGGGGTCCGTCCGCTGTCCCGCTTGGGGGTCCGATCCCTTTTACCAGTGGGGCTTGGGCGATTTGTTGAGTTTTTCTTCTTTCACGGCACCATAGGCCGAGGCACTAAACAAAACGATTTGGGGGATGCAGTACGTGTTCCATCTGCCAAGGTGCAAACTCAGCCCTTGTTAGCACGGCAGCCGCCGGTCCCCACCGCGGCACCGCTCGCCCTGTGACCCCACCGTCGGTTTTTAGTACGAGAGGGAGGGGGGGGGGGAAAGTAAAATGAAATAAAAGACCACCGCCTGCATTCTAATTTAGCAGAAATAACCTCCTTAAGGCAGGAAAACCAGGGCTGGACCAACCTGCGGGGTGAAAGGCATCGCTGAAACGGGCCTCGACTAAAACCATGGGCAAAAACGTCCCCCCAAAACCCCAGAAAAAGCTGAAGAGACTCGGGCTCCTTGTTCTCCTAACAGCTATCGTGTTAAAATGCTCCTCTTGAAACAGGAAGGAGTCCTTTCTTATTGTTGCTTTCGATAGTGTAATATCAGAAGTGTGACCACAGTAAATCAGTGTGTTAGATATTGAAATGCCATCACATTGTCTAACTTCCCTTCTCGTCTTTTTTAACACAAAGTATTTTTTCTTTAAGCTGCAAGCCCTCATCTTTGTGTCTGAGATGCTCTCCTGTCTGACAACAGCAATTTAGAAGAGTTAACTTTTATCGTTCATTCTGCTGTGTAACTTTCCCCTTCAAATTTCTTTATCTGCCCTCTGAGCTCATCTGAACTTTCATGTTCTCCCAGCATGCAGGCTTGCATTCAAAACTATGTCTAATAGACCAAATAAGAGGTTAATAAGAAGTGGCAACAGAAAGAAAAAATACAATCCCTGGTAACTGATAAGAATGACAGTGGCAGCCCTTTATTGTTTGTCTTCAAATATAGAGTTAAAGATCTTTAAAAAACTAAATTTTGACGCCTTTGAAAAGAAAGAAGCACAAAATAACAACAGGGGGTTATTGCCTGCCAGCCACAGGGGAGAAGCTCCATAATTCTTATTCTCCCTTTTGAAGGCTGTTAGAAATCTGATTCAAAAAAGCAACAGCAGAAGGAGAAAGCCTCTTGAGGCTATCGCCATTTCCTGTGATCATGCATAATGCGTTTCAAAAGTGGGTTTTTACCAATTCTGTTGATCAATTGCACCTCCTTCATATTCCCTCTTTTTTCTGCTGTGTTTACATCTGATGTGACTCAATGACAAGCGCTGTCTGAGACTGTGAAACAGACCTGTCATGTTGATTTATGGGCGCATCAAACCACGACTTGTCCAAACTGAAGCTCGCAGTTCATTAATTAGAGAGTTGTGACTTTGAAGTCAGCTTTCAGACTGTGGTTTTTAACATTTGGCTTAATTTATATGCTCTTGAATGTGGATCTCTAAGGAAAAAACTGAAATTCCCTTCTTGTCTTTGAACTTCTTTTGACCGCACAATAATCATTTCTTTGTCCAGAGTGATGCCTGCATCCCAGAGTCATTAACGCGCATTGAACTGCCACTGATGAGTAAGCCCTACTGAATTAGAAAAACAGCCAGCAAAACAAAGCTGAGAGCATTCTGCACAGTGATATCTCACAATTACATGCCTTCCCTCCCTGTGCCATTTCCATTTTAATTACTGTTAGTCCTTTAGATTTACATTTTAGACACTTTTTAATCTGTTCCCTTTTTATTATAGTGGCGCCCGTAAGCGCGCTATGGTTAAGGTTGTGTCAGCGTTTCCATTATAAACCCCCGTATTTTCAGGGGTTTATAACTCAGCTGGAAAAATTCACTCTGGGTCGAAACTTGGCACAGGTGGCACGGTTTGCCGAAATTTCGAGGTGGAGGGCGGGGGTTGTGGGGGGGAAACGGGGAAATTGGTGCACGCTTCGAGCGGCGCCACTTGCAAAGCGACGCACAAGCGCTGCCGCTATCGCAGGACATCACGCAGCGTCTCGTGCCAAGAGGCAGCTTTCTAGGATCTACCCAAGCCAGCAGCGATGTCAGATTAAACACGGAAGTCTCAAACTCCTTGTGACCAGAGGGGTGACCTCGGTGCCTTAAAAACAAATGTAATTACAGCCAAATTAAATGTAAGCACACCGAAATCAACAAAGTTTAGGATGTGACAGGTATTTTGAAAGGAAAGCGTATTTAAAGGACAGGTAGAAACCACCCTGGCCTGACCACGGAAGGACCATGGTGGCATCAGAGAGAGGTCTCCTGCCACCATGCCACAAACGGGCAGCGTTCCCGCGCTACCTCTGCCTCTCAGACCTCGCTTCTCAGCGTCACCACCGGCGCTGCTCCGCTGCGGTCCCTCCTGCTAAGCCCCGTGCCGCGAGGAATGGGCAACCAGAACCTCTCCGGCTGGAAGTCGCCAACCCAAACTCAACATCTCTCGGCATTTTGCAGCGTTTAGAGAGGACAGCACCATCTCTGGGCCCGCTGCCTTGCCCCCTCCCCTTTACAACATAACTAACTCCCAAAAGCACTCTCCCAAGATACAAGTCTAGATGCTTGCTCCAGTACTCATACCGAACATCAAGGCATGGTCCCCCGCTATAAAATATGTGGCAGCAAGCAAATGGAAAGCACAGGAAAATACAGGCGAAAACAGGACAATAACTCTAAATCTGAAAGCTGAGACCCGATAGAGTCAGTTCAGTTGTGCAATCATTTATAAGATGAATGACAGTTTAATAGCCACTAGACAGCCCCCGGGGATCTGTGGTTTGAAAGTAAAATGGGTATTGTCTGTACCTCTTTAGGCTGTTTTCCAGCATGTTGTTGCTGTAAAAGTTGAAGCTGCAACTGTTCCTGTTGTTTCTTATAAAACTCTTGAAGCTGCTGCTACAAAGAAAAGGAAAGATGGTAAGTAACAAAGTGGAGCGCCAATTCAGTGTCCCTTTTGGTGTAACACACAAACTGTGATTTGAAAAATAGCATCCTTTTATCTGTAATGGTCTGACCTTTAGTTTGAAACTCGACAATAAATTCAGTGCACACTGACTATTCTTGGCATTATCGTTTGAAAAGTAATCTCCAAAATGAACTGATGAAAAACATACCATTTTCTACACAAACTAATTAAAATAAGGCAAGGAATGACCTTTGATTGTAACAACAAAGCCAAAATGCCCTTGCTGAGAGAGCCTGGCGAATCTCTGTTGTGAAACACACATGCTTTCTAAATGATAGGGTTTGACTGTATTAAGTGTTGTTCAATACACGCGTAGACATCCTGGGAAATACTCTCCTCCTCCCCGCTCCCCAGATGTGCACCGCGCAGGCAGCGCAGCGGCGCGGGCAGGAGGCAGCGCGCAAGGTCGGGCTGGGGCGGATGCTGACGCCCGCCCGGCGTTCGCGAGTCCCCACTGTGCCGTACCCTGCGGTAACGGAGCCTCGGGGCTACTCGGTGGCCGGCTTTCGGCTAAAAAAAAAAAAAGGACCGTGGGCTGTGAGAAACACTGACACGCCGCACGGCATACGTTGGCTGAAATCAAACAGATTAAGGCTTGCAAACCGCCTCGCTTTTATCGCCACCGTTTCCACAGTCCTTTACGGTTCCAGAAGGACACAACGAGGTCTAAAATGGGAAGTTATCACCCCACCGCCTTGTTTATTCCAACTAGCCGGGGCACACCACGCTTTCTGGGGGATGCAGGCAAAAAGCAACAGGGACATCTGCCGAAGTCCTGACACTTAAATATGCATCTGTATTATTTAGCTGATCTTGGAAACACTCCTAGCACTGCTCCCTGGATTTGTTTCCAGCAGCTATTTCTAGAATCAAAAACAAAAGAGCAGTCAGTTCATCTCAGAGCACGGCCGCCCTGAGGTTCGGACCCAAGATGAGGGCAGCATCTTTCCCCGGGAACATTTCGGGAGGCGAAGCCCTCCGGTACCTACAGGGGCCACCTCAGCAGCCGTTAAGGAAACAATTACCTGTTGAAGCATGAGTGCCTGCTGCTGCTGGAGCAGGACTTGGAGTTGCTGGGGAGTTAGCACTTGTTGCTGGAGGATCTGCTGCATTTGCTGGGGAGTGATCACTTGAGGTGTCATCATAGCCACCGACACTGGGACCTGAAGCGCGAGAGGAGAGCAAAGAGGGGTCAGAGCGCGCGGCCGCAGCCCCTCCACGCCGCCCCCGCGCCTGGCACGGAGGGGGCCGATGGCGAGAGAGTCCTCACAGCCCACCGCAGCAGGCACGCAAGGACCGACCACATCTCCCCGGCGACCGAATCCCCCTTCGGCAAAACATCATTACGATGGGAATTCTGTAAAGCGAGCAGTATGGTAAACCCCAGTCAGACTTATTTATTTTTACAAGAAACCGTCAACTGAGTCCCTTTCCCTCCCAGAACGCCCTTGCCTTGCCTACGGAAATCCAACAGCCGAGTATCCCGCGCTGATGGGATCTAGACCCTATTACGACAGGTTTTTAAGAAAATGGAAGGAAGGCTCAGCGATGTGAATAACAGCACTAGACTCCCATGCAATTTTAACAGAAAGGCCCTACCACGATGTCTTTACCATTCCATATTCACCCAGCATACAGATGTCTTCAATTCTTTCGTATTATGTGAGATACCATTAAAAGCCGCTTTCCATGACATTTCGGTGACAAACAGCTACAGTGATGAACTTGATAGCATTTCATATTTGCAACTGTTAACACGTTTCTGCACGGGCATCTTTGCAAGGAACCTGTACACTGTATCTGAAAGGATGATGTCTTGTTCAGATAAAACACTGACATTAAAATGACAGGCTGTCTTGGCCAAGGTTACACAAATTGTATTCAAGCGGATACCTAATGACAATGCTATGAATTCTGCAAGCTTTCTAGAATGTAATTTAGCTATTCAAAATAATCACTGCACTTGTGTTTAATTTGCAGACTACATGAGAACCATTTTGTCAGTCCTAGTAATGCAAGAAGACTATTTCCCTAGAAACCCACCCCTCTACCCTCCACCCCAAAAAAGGAAAAGGAGGGGAAAAAAAAAAAAAAAAACAATACAGGAAAAGACAAAACCCATATGAGTTTTAACAGTAATATTTAAGCACCTTACTTTTCTATAGTTTCAAATCAAATACATGACAGCACAAAACTAAAAGCAGTAAAGGATATACTTTGCTAAAAAGGATCTCCTGTCATCTCGTGTATTACAATAAAAGGTAATAATATGTTTAGCACTTTCTCTGTGCACCACTTTTTAAAAAATCAGCAGACAATAGCTGATCAGAAGATAAAGGAGTTTTTTTTTTAAAAAAAAGTCTTCCAGTGTAGTAGTAAGCAAGAGAGAAATGCAGTATTAATTTTATGTAACATAATGTCTTAATATGCAGTTTATCTTGACTTTTTCACATGATTTGTCCTGTCATTTGCATAGCAAGCTCTCATTCCTAATTTCACAGTCATTATGCACTGATGTCCTGATTTCTCAGCATCACTAATTTTGATGAACTAAAAATGGTTCCTGAAGGTCAGACGCGTGTACACCGCACATCTCCCCGCGTTGCTGTGTACACGTTGTGCGCCGGGGCCAGGCTCTGCCCCGAAAACGTTTGCCTGAGCAAAGCCCGGCGACGGCTCGCGCGCCTCCGGCATCCCATTAAGGCAAAGGCGGCCCAGGCCCTCTGCGCGCTCCCCGCGGCGCGGCGCCTGCCCACGCCTCTCGTGCGGTCCAGGCAGGTGTGAACGCCGGCAAACGAAGATTTAATTACGGGTCAAATGGCAGTCCCGCCAAAGCCAGCGGCCGCTCTCCCGCGGCCGGCCGTGCCACCACCTCGCCACGCAGGACCGGCTCCGAGGACACTGAGTCACCGGGACGGGTAATCCCATTGATTCAGAGCATCTTAATCCGTAGTCTTTCACAAAAGTTTTCTGGGAGTAGAAAATTATTTCATTAAATACTGCCGTCGCTATCTTCGCCCCGGAGCATGACTCACCTTCATTATTCTCATCCCCGGAGAAGTTTACTTTACCCTCGGGTTTGTACTACCTTTCATTGAAGTTGGACTGAGCAAACAGAAGAGGAAGCATGTTTAAGTGTGTTTTCTGTGCCCTTCTTGGAAGACAGACAACACAAATACTCTTCAGTCAGATTTATGACGACAAGCAGGGCTACAGACAGGAATAGGGTGGGGTGCTGTAAACCCTACACATCGGTGATTAATACGGAGGGCCGCATTCTGCCGTCAGCTATGCGGAGACAACTCCCATTCACTTCCATGGCTTTTTGCGCATTTATCTGGGGATAAATCTAAGGATTTGCGCCTGCCTTTGAAAACTGGCCGTGTACCTTCCGGTGAAGAATCGCCTAGCTGCACACTCTTGGCTAGAACAGAAGCACTTAACCAGCAAGAAAAAAAATAAATTTTATATATATATATATATATGTGTGTGTGTGTGTATATATATGGCACACCTAGGAGTACAAGTCCGCGTTGACCCGTTTAACTTCATTCTACCACCTGAAACCACATTTTCACACCACATCTGCGTCGCTAAAGAAGGTCCTGCCTTCCATTTATAAACACGGCCAACAGCCACCTTTAGCCAAAGTTTGTGCTTCAGCTTATCACGAAAGCAACCTACGGAAACCTTTCACAAACAAAACTCAAATAAACCAGAAACTACCGCGTTAAAAACGACACGCACGCCCCCGACAAGCGTGGGCACACGTACGGTTTGAGGACTTTAAGCAGTTAAGAACGACGGCCTATACATCCACTCTCTTAACTCCCAACATCCAACTTTTTCATGTAGCTAGTCCCTAGTAATACTGGGAATCAAAGGGCATGCAGCACCAGCAATAGGCTATTATAGCCCACACTTTATTACCCATTACTACCGAGGTCATTAGCGGTAAGAGTGATTGTACTGGTCTTAACCTATTGATCATTGTAACTACTATCATTTAATCCCGTGTTGAATGTCTGGAAAGCTGCTAAAGGCACACAAGAGAGAGTGCTTTAGCGATGAGAAATATAGCCAAAGCTTGGAAATTACACTTTGATTCATAAAATCTAGCCAGTGGTTTAAATCAATAGTATTTAAAACAGTCATGTAAGTTCTTAACTACAGCTCTCTAATATTTATGGGTCCCTTTTTGAGTGTATTCAGTCAAAACTAAACTTTATTTTAGATACTGTGCAATATACTTTACATTACGTTAGATAAAAAAATATTTATTTCTGATATTTTGTCCGATAGTAAATGAAACCTAAACTGAGGGCTATAAATTAATTTTAGATTTCTATCTCTCAGATGTCAACTTAAATGTGTTGCCAAAAAAAATTACAAACCGACTTTAAAAATGGCTTAACCGTTTAAGTACATGAAAATGCGTGTGTTTTATGAGTTAACAATGAATCACAGAAGGCAGTTTATGAAGAACTAAAATAATTCTGTCTTACTGCCTTCAGGGAGTTGAAGTTCGAATTAAACTACTGGCAGATATATTTAAAGAATGCTAAGTTAGCATGCAGAGCAGAAATCAATCTTTTCCTTTTTTTTTTTTTTTAAAGTTGTTTATTTCTATTTTCCACATGAAACACGATTGTTGTTATTGATATGATTAATGAACTACTTTTGGTATTGTTGACTGATAACAATAGGGTGTGGTAGATACCCAGCTGCATGTAAACCTGGCAGCAAAGGTAAAAATACAGCTGCAATTTGGCTTTCGGAGCTGTACTAGTATAGACCTGCTGACATGCTAATACCATCAACGGCAAAAAATGTCTTTAATACTCACAATTGTTTTCAGACACTATTTCTCCCAGGGTTTTGCCTGCTGCTCCTCCGCATCCCCCAAAACCCTCCCGTCCCCCCGCAGTCACCTCCGCTACCCCCCGGTTTCAAGCTCTGCAAACACGCCGTATTTTGGCCAGACCGACCAAGGAAAACTTCCACAGACTTGGGCCAAGTTCACCTTTAACTTCGCAACGGAGTGGCAGCAGGGATGCATTTGTCACTCCTCCATACAACCCAGACAAGGGTCACGGGGATGAAAATGATTTAGTCCTATTTAATCATCTCCATTCCCCCATTTTCAGTGATATTAATATAATTAAATACTAGCTAAATAATTTCAAGTAGTTTAATCTTGTATGAAGTGAAAAAAAAATTTAAAAAAAAAAATACCATTTTCACACAATGTGCCTTCGATGTTGGATACGGTTGTGCTCCTGTTAACTGTTAGCAGGCACGCGTGGAAGATGGGGAGGATTTCCTTAATTCATAAAAGAATAACTCTGCCAGAAAATCCTTTTCTCCTGCAACGTACGTCCAAAACTTGATTTCAGTAAGACCTCATACCAGGCACCTTGGATTTCCAAACAGCAATGCTTCGCTTAAAGATTTTGTGCGAAAAGTCAAACGGGGCTGAACGTAGCTGAAGGCAGGAAGGGCAAGCAGCTGAGGAACACTGAAAAAATACTGGGCTACAAATAAAAGTAGACAGAGCTAGGCAAATACAAACAATTGACCCGAGCTGCCTTATTAGAAAGCTATTATGTGCAATACATTGAAATGTAAAAAAAAAAAAAATCTCAGCCGAAACAATGCAAAGCAGCGCTGCTCACGCCACAGGAGAAGATAAACCACTGATACACCGGCAAACGGAGCGGCACGATGCCACAAGCCAGAGCTGAGCCCGGCAGCGTCACAAGTGCTGAAGGCAGGACCTGCTCCCATCCCCAGACTAAAACATTTCCGACACAAGATCTAATCCTCCAAAATAACAACAACAACAACAAAAAATACGCCGCTGCTGGAATTATTCACGCAGAAACTGCAATGCCGTTTCATTATGCAAAATGGAATCTCACTTTTAGACTTAGTTATTTTGCCATAATACAGTACGACACATTAAGACAGGTAATGTTTATTGTATTAATGTAAAATCAAGCTAAGTAGTCTGTCATTAGCATAACTGTTCTCTCCGTAACAATACAACTCCCTATTAAAAGAGGGGGGGGGGGGAACCCTCTTTAAAATTAAATTAGCATTTTATTATAATAATTTTGTTTATTATATTTTATCAGGAGGGAAAATCTCCCTCTGACCCACGGATGCAGTACGATGGGGCTATGCTGACATTTCCCAGCATGTCAGGATGTCTGCTGTCTTCTCTATTCTCTTCTAGCTGAGGAGAAACGGGAGTATTTTCATATTTGTTTACAGAATGAAACATCTGATCTTATCTACCACTTCTCATGCATACCAGGTTTCTCACTAAGTGCCAGGATAATTGTTTCTGCTATAATAAATACCCATTTAATTTGCATAAAAATATAAAGTTTACATAAATTAAATCCTTTCTACATCTAACATTTGTCAAATAGAGACTAAACCGGAACACACACAACCAAATACTCATTTAGTAAGCCGAGTGAGATTTCAGCCTCGAGATTATCATCATCATTTTTCACATTTTAAAAAGTTATCGTTTTGTTTCCTGCTCCAGCATAAAAGGAAAAATCATAACCTGCTGTTCACAGGTCTGAACAGTGGTGGTATTTTATAATGATTCAGTTTTAAAATAATAATAATAAAAAAAAATTTGTATTTTTTTCCAGAGTTTAGGAAAGGAAATGTTAGATCAACATATTCTGCCAAAAAAGCCTCAAATAAACCAAAAGCAATCCTGCTTAGAAACATCCAAAATACCCCTAAAGCCCTTGAAAACCCCTTGAAACCCTCCCTCTCCCAAACACCCTTAATATACTGAGAATGATCATCGTGTCAGACTCCTTACATTTGTGTATTAATTCATTAATACATTAAGGAGAGCTTAATTAAATAATAAAGGACCGTGATTGAATCGGCAACATTTAATATGCCTGGAATTTCATGTGAGCAAAAAGGGAGTGTTATACAGAGGGACTTTTTTTTTTTTTTTTTCCCTTTCCCTCCCCCTGTGGCAGATTTTTCAGAAGAACTGCAACTCCCGGCAGAGATTTCTAGGGAAGGATGAGCCCTCTCTCCGCTCCCCGAGTCTTTTCTCCTGCCGGAGCCGAACCCGCAGCTGCCTGATCTTCAGACCTGGGGCGCTGGAGAAGACATATATTGTCCCCACCAGCTGAAAAAAACCCATCAGCGAGCTCTTGAAAAATATTCACCTGGTTAAATCATGCTGTTTATTTCCCAAACAAAACAGAGCTCTGCCTAAACACCCGGTTAGGCTTCGCCACTGCGGTTGCAACTGCAGCCTTTGTAACAGTTGTAAACTTTATTTGCTTAAAATGTGCAGTTTTTCACACCTATGGCAGACACCTACAGCTGAACATCACAGCTAAGCACAACGGTGCAAATTAGATTCTAATGAGAAAACATCAGTTGCTTCTTTGACAATCTTGCCATTCACTGATTTAGTTCTAATGAAGACACACTCCAACCAGCGAGCTCGCCGTGTTAAAGGTCAAAGCACGTTCAAAAAAATGCCTGGCAAAATCAAGGCAAATGGGAAATCCATAAAGAAACCTTCTCATAAAGTGGCGTGGCAATTAGAGTAATTGTGCAAAAAGCCGTCTTCGGTAAAAAGTAAAAGAAATTAAGCTGCCACTACTGTAACAGGTTAGATGAAAATCAAAATTTAATGTATTCTCCCTTGTGTCATCTTGTTTTGTCAAGACATCAAATAGAATTGGAAAGTACAAAATAACAAGCCCTTGAGAAATCACAGAAGCCGACCTTTTTGATGTTGTTGGTTTACCTTGTTCTCAGTTATTTGAACAATGATGTTTCAGATTTAAGGGCAAGATAAAGCTTAAAAATTAAAACCCGTTGTCAGTTTGGGGAGGAGGGGGTGTTGTCCCTCCCAAATAACAGAACATCTTACCTAATCAATGAAGGCAAATCCATCCGAAACTAGTGCACAGAACAATTAGCAATTCCACTTATTTGTTCAACGCTCAGTCTGGGTTTTCTAACATTCATTCAACTTCAGTACAAACTACGGATCCTCCTGCTAGCAGAGGGAACTGTGCTGGAAAGGTTAAAAATTAAAAAAAAAAAAAAAAAAAGGGAAAAGGGAAAAAAAAAAAAGGCTGGGAAAGAGATATTTGCCAGTGCTGCTTCTCTCCCCGGTCTCTACACGGCCACTTTAGATCTGCAGATGAGTGTATGATGTATTTTTTCCCCTTTCCTTGTAACTGGAAAGCAAAGCTGAGCAAGCAAGCACCTTATAAAAACAAAATAGTACAGGACATTTTAACTGAACTACAGCAAAGTAGTTTCCAGTAATGCAGTTCTGCTTTCAATAAAACAAACAAACTGCTTAAAACCAGCCAAGCCTTTCACCAAACAATAACAAATTTAGCTTATGGTGTCAGGACTTTCCCACAATCTAGTTTTGCAGGTGTTGGTGAAACTACCCCTGCTACCGCTTTTCCCTAGCAAAAAGGGGAGAAAACACCACCAGTTAAGTTCTCTTGCTACCGGGAAACATTTTCATAAAAGTAAATCCAAGCGCTGTGTCCTTCCAGCTTAGGTTTGTCCACAGCAGCTCTAAAACTACTAAGAAGCACAGAGCAAGAAAGCACAAGAGCTTTTCAACTCCTTAAACTTCTGAATGCAAAAATCCTTCTCCCCTTACCTTTCCTTCAGCTGCCCAGGGCATGCAATCACAAATACAGACACCAAAGCATTTTGCACCGAAACAGTAATTTGTTTGGCTTCGGTGTTTTAAAGACAACGTGATTCTCAAGCTACATGAGTGCTCGAGCGCTGCCAGGTTAAAACGCTGCGTAAGAAATCGCTCTGACTGCCCTCCATCACTTTCAATGCCCGAAAATCCCCTTTAACCTTCCCCACACAACTGTTGCAACCCTTTTCTTCCCCGCACACAACCCAAACCAACTCAGCTGGCGCAGACGTCAAAGCCCCACCGTCCATTAGTGCAATAATCCATCTGTGACCCATTACAACCCAGGGGCGACATGCTACGGCTCCGCGGTGGTGTCTGAGAACTATTTACGCCCCAGCATAAATTTCAGCGTGGGGGCTCCAGAGTTAACGCTTCTCAAACGCGCGGAGGGCTCATCCAGCTGTAGAACAACCTGAGGCACCCACACCTTCCTCTGAGCAGCGAGATCCCCGGAACGCCAGCGCTGGGATTTCATTTCTCCCCTGTCAATCCCATTATATTTATGACTTCTCTTTAGTTCAGCTGAGTAGACTGGTCAGAGCATGTCTCAAGAGCTTTTTTTTTTTTAAAAAAAAAAAAGGCAAAAATAACACTGTTTAAAAAAAGGGAGGGCACAACGGTGCAGCACGGTAAAGTGTATGTTAAACAAGACCAAAAATAAAACCCAACAACCCAACTGTAGCAAACAAAAAAAATTTCAAAGCAGCCCTTCCTATCATAAGCTTTCTGATGATTTATGGTTTACCAACTCAGCAAGGTTACGCAACACTGCATGCCTTTAGATGCATTATTTGAGTCAGTTGAGATTTAATTAAGATCACAGCCTCCAAAATCCCTGTCAAATGAAAATTCACAGAAGACAATACACTATATATCCTCATGCAGATAGTCTCCATTCCATGCTCTGGAATAACATAAGTTAATCCTCGTTTCTATGGTGGCAGACAAAAGTTCACTAATTTTGTTTTCTTTTGACACTTGTGTTGTTTTCTGTTTTATGTCATGAGATCATTCCCTTTTGAGAAGGGGAGGGGAGCTGATATAGGGGGAGAGGAGGGAGAGCAATATGTCTGAATATGGCAGCAGATGTATTTTGACATTCTCACAGCTCTGCCGTGATGTCATCAAGTTTTCATATAATTAACCCCTGCCAGTAAGAGCATCATTTCATGACATCTGTCCATTGGGAAGAGGAGGAAGGAGTCGGGGACAAAACACGAAAAGCATCCCGGTCTTGCTCTCACGCTAAAACCAAAATCCAACAAAATTAAATTAAGGCAACAAAACAGCATTCGCATCTTCCCTACCAGCGACTGGCTTTTCCCAATTCGTTATCTGCCCCAGCTGCCTCCTCCTCACCTCGGCGCCGCTCCGACACCCCACGCCACACGCACCCAGCTCATCCCTAATGCCCTTCTCCTCCTCCTCCTCCTGATGGTCCTGCCGCAGGGGAGCCCCGTCCCTCCACAGTTCAGCTCCTCTACGTGCTACACGCGAGCACGGTAAATAAAACAGTATTTTTATTTTATTTTATTTTTTTCACAGGGAAAATGCTAGAACTTTACCTCATTCCAGTGTATTTCTATTTGCATTATCGTAATATCTGCTTGCTTATCTCATGGTTTGGAAATGACAGGTGCTAGCGGTCTTTTGTTTGACAGGCCACTACACAAATAACTGTCTTGCCTGAAAGGGCTAATGCACTACTAATGAACAATAAATCAACTTTGATTATAAAGTGTCAGACCAATCAGTTTGCAGTTCAGCTCTATCACTGTCTAGGCCAAGGCAGCTCCTCTGTTTAGGCAGGATTTGGGTTTCATCTCTGCAGCCTTATCAATGAAATTTTTTGGAAGTAGCCACAGGAGATCACCGAAAGCCCTCCGACAGCAGATTTTTCCGCTGGCTGGGAGACGAACGACTGCTTTTAGAGACTTCCTAGGCTGCTACCGCAATAAACACACACACAATCAACAAAAGCCATTGCTTAACCAGACCGAAGCACGCTCCGATGACACACCGGCGTGGAAACACGCATCTTAGCCGTGACTTTCAAAACAGCTAGAAGCGAACCGAATTGCTTTTTAACGTGATGCAAAGACATACAAGGTGCACAGTAAACGTACTTCGGAGGGGTCCGATCCAGCAAACACTAATTTAGCGGGCAGCGTGCTTACTGGTTTTGGGGGAGGGGGGGGAAGGGAGGAAAGGGAGCCCTCTCCCATTATAGCTACTGCACACGCACAAGTCGTTCCAGGATCGGGCCCGGGAGCATCAAGCATGCAAATCAGCTCTGAACCAAACGAAAAAGATTTTAACGTTTCGGCTGATTTACAAAAAGGCAAACTAGCCTGCGCAAGTCACTTTTTATTAGAACTAAAACTTTATGGATTTATTGTAGCCAGCGACTCCGACACTCATTGCTAGAATAAATCCAACCATTCCGTTTTCATAAACAGATCTTAGTCACCCCGAATGATTCACATTTCCTGCCACCAAACTTGTTTTTATTTAAAAAAAAAAAAAAAAAAAAAAGAAGAAAATGATAGCTCCTCAAACGCCGGCGCAGGCAACGAGGGGACCGCGTCGCGCTACCGAATGGCTCTTCTCCCCCACCGTCACCCCCGGCACAGGGAGAAGCGGGGAGCCCCGGTGTTTTTGGAGAACAAGTTGGCTTTGAAGGAGTTAATTCCAAAGAGGAAGAGTGTGTATGCACTTTGCTCTAAACTTACCACCCACTTCCTAAGGGTTCCCTCCTCCCCCTCTCCTAAACCCACAGTGTGATGGTAGCTCCAGAACCGATTGCACCATCTCCCTCTCATGGTTGCTTGCTCACAGAGAGGGGTTGAAGAAGAATCTGCTATAGCTTGAGATAACAGGCTTCATGCTTCTCAGACAAGAGTGAAGGCTGATTTCAGACACAGTGGTCAAAGTCCCTTTTCTGCTGCTAATGATCTATCTAGGAGACAGCAAGTTATGTCTGCATTTCAGGCAAAGTATTTTCATGGCTTTTAAGGTGAAATGGAAATCCATAAACTAGGAATAGTTGCAATCACCAAAGCCTGAAAAAAACTTCTATCATTTTTGAAAGGTTCTTCCAACCCTTTATCAGAGCCATACAAAAATCAGGACAGGAAGTGAAACGTTAAGGTCTATTCATATTTGAATTTAAAATAATGTTTAATCACTGAATACACAGAGAATAAAAAAGCACTAATGGACACTTCAGCTTCCAAAGAAAGGGTAAAAAGGTAAACTGCCTTATACAGCCATAGGAATCTGCTGCTCTGGCTGCTTTCCTCAAGTGAGACACGTAAGAAACAGTAAGGACAGAATACTTTCAGATTTGTATGCCACCAGGTTGATCTGTGAGAGTTTCTGTGCATGCGCACACATGCTACTGTGTATTTACTAAATCTGGACTTTGAGACAGTTTATGGGACAACGTGTATTCTCTGAAGATGGTTAAACCAAATCATTGCCTACCAGGTTAAAGCTCCAATCTGTCCTTGTATCCTGCCTCTGTCAATAAATGATAATGGATGCCAGTATGAAAGCAAGGTCAGAAAAGCAAAAAATGATGACACATTTTATGTTTTGAAAAGTCTAGAACCAGAAATTGCCTCTTTCATGGTGTTATCTATTATATATTTTGCTCCTGACTAAGCCAAGCGGCAATCCTGCAACCATCTGGAATTTCTCCATACTACCAGACTGTGTTGCAGCAGAAAAAAACCCTGAAAAACAAAGAAAACCAGACCAAGTCCCCACACTCAGTCTTCCCTCGTGGTCACCAAGAAAGAGCTGATTATGAGCAGACTGCAAACACATCCTAAGAGTTCTGTGCTGGTTCCAGTTAATATTTAAACATTTATACAGCATGAATATTATGAGAGAAAAAAACGCGTCCCCTTTATCAAAAACCCCCAATAAAAAAAAAAAAAAAAAAAAAAAAAAGGACAAACAAAAAAACCCCAACAACAACAACAACAAAAAAAAAAGCCAAAACCAACCAACCCACCACAAGGAGTCTCTAACGGGAGTTTGCACCAAACCAGCAAACTGGTCCGCAAACGGGACCCCCCGTCCGTCCCGTCCGTCCCCGCGGGGGGACCCGCACGGCGGTGGGATGCTCCAACCGCCCCCCCCCGGGCCGGGGCTGCGCCCACCGC
>NW_009648041.1:1575780-1620559 GCF_000708025.1 Charadrius vociferus | reverse complement strand
CCTGTGTCCCCCCCAGACCCACCAGTGTGCTCTGTGTGTCCCCTCCGGCACTGCCACCGTCCCCACAACCTCCCTCCTCTGGCCCGAGGAGCCACCGTCCGCTCCATCCCAGACAGTGGTAACGGGTAAAATCTCTCCTGCTATTCCCATTTATGTATTTTATTTTTTTCCCACATTTTCACATAGTTTCTGAAGGAGCAGACAGTTACTTCACGTGCGAGTAAGCGAAAAGGCAGAAGATGCCCCAACACGGCTCCCTGGCAGAACCGTGCGGTACCCGCAGAAGTGTGGGGGACCGTGAGACAACAGCCCCCGTTAGCGACGCTGCCAAAGAACCCCCCAAGAAGCAAAGACAAAGGACCCAATTTACTGCCAACTTGCGATCTGATGTTAAACGGGATGCGATACGGATTGCTTTCCACCCTAAAGTGTTCTCGTGTCAGATAACAAATTTATTAATGGGATTTTTTTTTTCAGGTCACAAAAATGTGACCCCACCCTCTTATGAATATTTAATAAGGGACTAAGGGCATCTTTTGCAAGACCCTAAATCTGCCAGAAACAGCCTACATGAATCAGAAAGTGCCTGCCTCTTAAAGGGGCACACATGCACCGCGCAGGTCAGCGCAGACAGGGCATGGGAACAGCCGGTGGCTGTAAGTATTATATCTACGGAAAGTCAAGGAAATAAATACACACACACACTCCAACACACCGGGCGCTCAGTAATAACGCAAACTGGTAACGCATGCAATGAGCTAGTAATAATTATCACCCACGCTGAAGAGAATCCTTCCTGTCCTGGACTTCAAAGTGATCTCAAGGAACTCAAATTGTTTTGGGGAATATATTACAGAACACAGAGACTAAACTTTTCAACAGTTTTTCTTGAGGACCACCTCCTCCCGCCTGCAGCGTTCACCGAGAGCATCCCCGTGCAGCATCGCCAGCGGCACTGATGGCGAAGGAGCATCGGTAGGAAACAGCTCTGTGCATTTAACGTACCCTCACTAACTGCAGCCGAAACACAGAGGGGCCGCACTCCCGGGCAGTCTTTGCAGACCAGTCACAGGATGCTCCTACAGACCCCGGTTCAGAAATCTGCTGATCTACCTTGTCTTCCTCAGCACGACCTTCTCACGCACGCGCGACCCTCAATCCTGTTAAGTCTCATCTTCAATTCTCCTTTTCCGACACGGCCATACGCAAGTAAATGCAGCTCAGCGGAAGACCAGCGCCCTCCTCCCGCCCTCACCGCTGGCTGACCACACGCCTTTGGACCAAGCTCCGACTTACTGTATTTATAAAAAAAGGAGACTACGAAGCCTACCACTTCGCTCACGGCATTTCTCTTCTTTCCGGGGGCCAAGGAAAGGCGTAACGCGGCAATGCAAGCGCGAGGCTGTGAGCTATACGCAAAGCTAAAGCACAGGGCTGGCTCTGGCACTGACAATTCTCCCCAGCCGTGGGCAAGTCGCCTACACATTTTTTTCATTTTTTTTTTTTTTAATTTTTATTAAATGGCTATCACATTGAGGATACCTCTTCCCTCGCAGTTTGCAAAATTTCTGGCCCGGCTGTGGACTTGCCCGCACACCCACCGTTTCAAAGGCAGTCAACGGCCTCAACATCTCTGTCCCCTCATCCGCAAAACGGGGATACTACTACTCATTTCAGGATCTTCTGTAGACCGATATTTGCAAAACACTTCGAAAATGAAAGGTGCTGTCTAAGCACCGAGCGCCGGCCACGCAACCTGCAAGTCATATTTTTAAAGCATTTTATACCCTTTCATATAAAAGCTGCGTACCTGCAAGCTCAGCCAACATCTGCTGTGGGTTCAAAACTTCACTCTGTTCCCTTAGTAACGGAGATGGTAGCACTTGTTAAGTAGGGTCACCATGAAATATAATGCATTTCTAAGCCAGCAAAATATTTTAGAAGACCAAGAAGAACCATAAACTGCCACTTTAATTCCGTTCAATTACGGAGAGCCGTCACAGACAGAGACAATCAGACAGGGATGTTCAGAACTGAACACATAAAGTAACAAATGAGAAACTGGGAGTGAGTGGGGCAGACTAGGTGGCTATTTGGCACCGCGTGCCCACGGGATCTGATCCGTATTAAACCATGGTAACAACATCTAGGAGAAAGAAAATAATCACCCGAGTATAGCATGGATAGTAGGCTCGAAGGTCTAAGTCAGAGGAATAGATTATGAATTATGATGAAGATGAATACAGTGGAAGAAATGGTTTTGTTATGCCATTATTTTACACGTATGTTTTATTCACAGACCCATCCGGGCAGAAGTCACAGAGTTGCCTACAGAAAAGCCTCAGCTGCTTGCAGGGTAGGGGAGGAGGAAAGAAAAGACAGGACATCCACGGAGTGAAACCTCCTCTAGCCAGAGTTAACCTGTCCCAAATTAGGAAATTTTATGTCTAGTCCCAATATGAGGCAATTTCTACCTAAGACAGCAATTCATCTGTTCGTGTCCTGGGGATGCTCCCCCGGCAGGCAGCGCCAAACAGGTCCCCTTTTGCTCGCTGGCAGCAGATGGTGGGCAAAAATCCAGCACACCCCCCCTCCCCGAGTACAAATTTGGAGCAGTTCAGGTGAACTTCGGTGCTGTCGGTCGCGGGCAGCACCGCCACGGCACGGAGGAGACCGCCCGCTGGAGCCAACACCAAACCTGGCAAAGGCCAGTGCCAAATTGCGCCGCTCGGCACACGGGGCGGTGTTCAAGGCACGCTGCTGTTTGCAGCTTTCGGAGGGGAAAAAGCTGCCTCGGATGCCATTCCCACTCCTGGATCCCCAGGCCCATTTTTGTGGGGTTAAATCACATTTTCCTGTTTTGAGAATGCTTCGTTTTCCCTTGCTGCTGTTTGAAAGACCTACGAAAACAAATGGGGAAAACAACTGACTAAACAGGAAACAGTGAAACTTACTCCCCACAAAGTGCTGAGAAAAAGGACAAAGTAAACATTGATATTTTTTTTTTTTTTGGTCCTTTTTAAGAATCTCAGCTAATGCCCTCACGGTAAAATATCTTCAGGCGGAAAAGTGATTTTTAGGCTGACGGTGTCTCTAGCAAAACAGCACACCAAAGCAATTAACATTTCAGTAACGCCTGTGTCCCTGTTGCTGCTCTTCTTTTTTTGATGCGAAGCTGTCATTTTCCTTATTGCCCCTGCAAATTCTGCATGAAGAAGGCCCTTTAAATCCCCTCAGTGTTGTACAATGGTTTAAATTTCGCTTCATGGCATGCTTTAAATTACCATTCACATCTTCATTTAATGCATCATTTTATAATGCCAGTGTTACTAGTTAATTTATATATACACAGCAGGATGTGTCAACATTCAGGTGAGTTATGAATATGATTGTGCAGGAGTTATGGAAGACATTTCAGCAAAATTATGGTTCCCTCTAAACATAAAAATATTAATAATGAATCAAACATCACAGGTAAACAACAAATTTCAGGTAATTGCACCCCCCCGTGCTTCCCGATAAATAAATAAATAAATAAAAATGGCAACATTTTTGCTCTGCATTCATATTTGATTGATCTTAATAAATTGCCATCTCCTTTCCTAATAAACTGTAATCTCTTGTTTCCGCCACAAAGTAAAATTTATTAGCGCACTCTTCCACCAGCAGGTCTGCATCACTCACAGCACACTGTGCAAATTGTTCCAAGTATGCTTGGGCATTATTCATAAATTATTTTTCTGCCCCAAAGTACACAATATATTGAAAGGTAATCACCACTAACCGTTCTTGGTTACTTTCCTTAATTACGTGAGATAGCATTTATGTCACGTACAGTAGAGGAAATGCTGCAGTTTCCATTAAAACTCCTTTTTTTTTTTTTTTTTTTTTTTTTGCCATGGGTTGAAACACGGTCTTCACACAGAGAAAACCCTCTTAGGACAGGAAAGACTGGAGGCGGTATCTGGTAGGAGATGGCAACACCTCCACTTGAAAAGAACAACTCCTGTCTACCAAAATAACCGACCGGGCACGACAACCGCCATGGCTCCGAGAGGGAAAGTAGGTGTTTTGTCATGATGCTAAAGTTGCCATGGTAAGAAAAAAAAACACCAAAACCAACAAACCCCACAGAATGAAACATCAACAAAACAAATGTCAATCAAACCCGGTTTTGCCCGTTAAGTATTAACCAGTGAACTCCTGGCCACCCCAGACAGACCATCCCCTGCTGGCCACCTCTGCGCGGGAGCAGCCCCGGTGCCCCCCACTTCGCGTTTCGAGGTGCATCACCCCGGTGTGGGGCTGGTGTGGGTACAGCGGGTGTGAAACGCCGTGTCAGACGCGCTGCCCTCTCCTGGTAACCTGCTTCCATCCCTCAGGACACTTCACGCTCCACCACGTCTGACAACCACCGCGAAGAATCCCCTTCTAAAAAACCCGTGCCTACCTTCCACAACGACTTATACACACACACCCCATGCACGCACATACATCGCCATGGATTTAAATTAAAACAAATCGGATTAAATATGGGCCCTTTTATGCAGAAACACCTGTGGGTCCGTCACGCAGCTTACTCGCGTGCAGTATATAGTGCCAAGCTATATACTCTGGTTCGTCGGTGAGAACAACCCGTACCACCACTGGTCACCTCGATGTCTTTTACTCCCTCTGTCGGGAACACGTGCCGGTGTATCTTCAATAAAACACCTTCTTAGAAGTAATGGGCCACTGTTCTCATTTCAACTGTCCCCGGGGTTTCACGATACAGTATATTTAGCTGGCTCATAGTTCCGAGTTTTCCTCCAACATTCAAAAGCCATTTTTAATTATATTTTTTTTAAAGGCGGCAGCCATAGGAAGAGCCTTTGCTCGTCTTTTCTTTAAAGAGGAAAACAGTTAACTTTGAACAGGCAACAAAACAACTCCAATTATTTCTGAAAGAAGCTCTCAGGCAACAGCCTTCGTGGTTAGACAGGCACAGGCAGAAAAGCTCCAGCGCTGCTGATGCTACGCAGGGAAGGAGTTTGAAAGCAGCACTGGGATCTTTGCTCCTGCTAGAGCAAACGGGTGGCACCAGGGCTCCAGGAACCCAGACGCACCACCAAAATGCCAAAAAGCAGCAGAACAGTACAATTTGCAAAGCCGGCAAACAACGCGAAAGCCAAGAAGACTTACTGCAGGCAGGAGGACACAGAGGAACCCTCCGAGATGACCTCTGGTTGCCATACTGGACTTGCAAGTCACGCTTGCTGCACGGCAGCGCCCAACTACCAGGAGGAGCCTCTAAAGGTTACCACACCAGGCTCCCCTGCACATGGATAAAAAGCGTTTTTGGAAGCTGGGCATGGGGAGGGAAGCGTCCTCGCGACCACCAGCCTGTGACGCACATAGGGTGCTTCTCCTCCTCCTCGCTGTCTGTGGGTCAGGAGCATCCCGTCGCTCGGGACGGGGCACAGGCGGGGAGGAGAAGCCGGTGGTGCGCTGCGGGGCAGGAGGAGACCCAGCCGTCCCCTGGCCTTTGGCCACGTCAGTCATTTTGATGGTGCACGTCTGGTTTCACATGGCCGAGAAACAGCCAGCCGTACAGGCTAAGCAAACACCCCAACGACAGGACTTTGCTCTGGGATCCCTTGGGGTCATCCGACCGGCTCAGAGCCCTTTGTGCGGCACTCAGCAAGGCTCGTCGTGTGCTTTGGCGTTTTCTTTTGTACTTCCACTCCGGCCCTTCGCAGCGCAATGCCACGATCCATCACTTCTTCCCAAATAAACGGGGCCCCAACGGAGCTCCAGGACAGGGTCCCTCCCCTCCCGCTTCCCTCCCCCGGGCAAAGGGGGCTCCTGGCTGCATGCAAGGGTTATGACCCACGGACGCCTCCTATCCAAATCCAGCTGCCGCTTATCCCAATCCTTTAAGCCAGAAGAAAAAAAGATGATGCCAAGAGGAAGCGGGTCTCTGAGCCACGAGGGGATGCGGTAGGGCAGCCGGGACCCACTCCTTCGCTACACCTGTCACGGCAAAGGGCGAACGAGCAAATAAAGGAATTTGTCTGGGGCCCCTTCAAACAAATTCACCTTCCCCCATTGCAAGAGAAATCCCTCAGTTGCGCTCGAAGACTTGGGGCAGGGCTGCTTGGGTTGGAAAAGCACAAACTCGCTGCAAAGTGTAACAACAGAGGAATACTACAAAAATCCACCTCTGCAAGTGAAACTTATTTATCATAGAATCACAGAATGGTTTGGGTTGGAAGGGACCTTAGAGACCACCTAGTTCCAACCCCCCTGCCATGGGCAGGGCCACCTCCCACCAGCCCAGGTTGCTCCAAGCTCCGTCCAACCTGGCCTTGAACACCTCCAGGGATGGAATCTATGCTCTGGAAGGAGACGACAATTCTCTGCCATTAAATGCAGCCACTTCTGGGGTGGATGGTGGCAGCAACTTCGCCATACAGAGCTCTGGAGGAATTCAGGACACCTGAGGCACCAAATCCTTCACTCGAATGAAATTGCAGGGTGATTAAGCAGAGAGAATGTAACTATCCAAACTGTAATTTGGCCAGCACAATGGATCTAACACCCCTATTCTTGGGAGGAAAAAAAAAAAAAAGTACCGTATTTGAAGTTCAAAATCTAATTAACTATTTGAGAAAAAGAATTCTGTTTTTAAAAGAAAATTCCTAACAATATAAAGAGAATTAGTGCCAAAGTTTTTGAAGAACCGCATAAAATGGTATGAAAAACGTATGATATTGTAATAATAGGAATGACTGGATTTGCTCAAATGTTCCTTATACCTTATAATACAAGAATAAAATACAGTGTAAATCCTTCTATCTACATAAGTTCCCTGTACAGAAAAATCTCTCCTTTAATAGGTTTACACCTTTAACATGTATTAGTTTGGAAAAGTCCTAGGGTATAATTACACATCTTGGCTTGGCACATTAATAGCTGTTCCCTTCATTTACCGATTTCTTTTATTGGTCAATTTGCTATTTTACTACGCTGCTCTTACAGCTCGGCTTCCCAGCGGCACCCTCCGCCAGCAGACCCCGTGCTGGGAAGGGGCGAGGGTCCGCGCTGGCCGTGGGCTGCGTGATCCCTTGGGAAGGTGGTTCCTGATACCTTGCTCTCGGCCATCCGCATCAACGATGCTCGTCTGGGATGCAGCGTTTGCGTCTGCGTGTACCAGCGAGCTGCGGGTCACAGGCAGAAGGAAGCGGAGCTGCCCTCGCTTCCTCCAAAATCTGTGCAGAAATACGCCCTTTGGGCCCAGGAGAGAACAAGTCACTCAGGGCTTCTTGCCACCTTGCTGGTCATGTCTCCCTCCAGGCCGCTGTGGACCATGCATGTTCCCTGCAGAGCCGCGCTCGCTGGTCCTGGTCCCGCATCCCCACGTGCTGCCCACTCCCACTGCTCCCGCACCGTCGCCTCCCAAACCTCCTCTCCCTCGATTCTGGGCTGCATAGGGAAGAGTGTGTCCAGCAGGTCGAGGGAGGTCATTCTCCCCCTCTACTCGGCACTGGTGAGGCCACAACTGGAATACTGTGTCCAGTTTTGGGCTCCCCAGTTCAAGAGGGACAGGGAACTGCTGGAGAGAGTCCAGCGAAGGGGAACGAAGATGATTGAGGGATTGGAGCATCTCCCTTATGAGGAAAGGCTGAGAGAGCTGGGACTCTTTAGCCTGGGGAAGAGAAGGCTGAGGGGAGACCTTATTATCACTTACAAATAGCTAAAGGGTGGGATGAAGGAGGATGGAGCCAGACTCTTCTCGGTGGTTCCCAGTGACAGGACGAGGGGCAATGGGCACAAGTTGGAACATAGGAAGTTCCGTTCCAACACATGGAAAAACTTCTTTACAGTTGGGGTGACAGAGCAGTGGCACAGACTGCCCAGGGAGGTGGTGGAGTCCCCTTCTCTGGAGATTTTCAAGACCCGCCTGGATGCAGTCCTGAGTGATGTGCTCTGGGCAATCCTGCTTTAGCTGGGGGGTTGGACTAGATGATCTCTAGAGGTCCCTTCCAACTCTGAAAATTCTGTGATTCTGCGATTCCTCCTTTGCTCCAGGCTTTGCCTGTTGTCCTAAATTCTGCTCATTACTCCCTTGGAGCTTCATCCCCATTGCTCCTCCTCGCCTCCCCTCTCCCCGTGGCTTGAGAGACATGGAGAGATGCTCACCTGGGATGGGATGCTTACCCAGCTCCACCACACACCAGGGAAAAGACCATTTCCCCGCCTCAGAGAAAGGACACCCCTAATGATCTACCCTACCGGTCCCCGCAGGTTCACTGCGCATCTCTCAGCTCCAGGCTCAAAGGCGTTCGCTAAGCCTCCGTCCAGCTTTTACAGGTTTTTCGACAGTTTAAGAGGGTTTTCTTGTGTTATAGTGGAGCCATTCATTTAATGGCTTTTCAGCGCTGCCATTATAAACCAGAACTTTTCAGGTGTTTATTACTCAGCTTTAAAAATTGGCTCTATGCTGAAATTTGGCAAACGAAGTGTCAGCCTAGGAGAAAATTTTATTTTTTGCCAATTTTGTACTCTAAAAAAAAATGACCCCATTTTGGCCTCCATAAAAATGCAGCTTTTGCCACCTCTGTGACACTGGTGAAGTAACGAGTCAATACTGTAATACTGCCAGCAGAGCTGCAGTGATTTAATGCCTAAAATTGCTTTGAAGGTGAAGAGTGCTATTGAACTGCTAATTATTAACTATTATTACTGATCCTGCCACACAACAAAGATGCAAACAGAAAACAAAGGGAATATGAAATGTCACTGGAAAGACGAGGCAGAATCGACAGGAGGGTCCGGCGCTGAAGACGGAGGAGCTGGAAAACAAGTCAGGAGCGCTGGCAGGGTGGAGCCAATGGAAGAAGAAAGAACGAACTCATACGGAAATATTATTTTTCATTTTCCAGGACGGTATTTCAAATAAAAATAAAATACAAACGATACCGCGTAGCTCGCTCCGCGCCAAAGCTAGCAACCATGTACGATCAAAATCAGCTCTAAACCAAGCTGAACTGGGGTCAACAGGGACCTCATATTGCTCAGCTGGAGCCAAGAGAAACTTCGCCATTTCTTTCAACTTGCAGAAGACAGAGCCTTGAAGGTGCTGAGGACGGGCGACCTTGCCTCGGCGGCTCAGCAGACGTACACGGACACAGAAACGGACTGCGAGTTTCAAAGGGCTCAAAAGATGTAGGCATCCCCCAAATCTCTGGGATCCTTTCAAATCCCGTCTGTACGGGGGCAGCAGCATCTGCATCACACCCCCACCAAAATCTGACCCAGGCTGATCCGCCTTGGCTGAAAAGAGGGCAGAGGTAAGCCATCTCCTCTCTAACCCTCCCAAGCCACTCTGCTGTATCACCTTCTTAAGGGACTGCGGTTTTACAGAAGAAAGGTAACAGGGTGAGTATTTCTTCTTCGGGGGAAAGGGTGAGGACCAGGAGGGGAGCGCGGCCAGGGCACACTGCCATTTGGAAAGCGCCGTATCAAAGCAGCGCAGAAGAGGTCATCGGAGCTGCTTTCAAACTTGGTAAAAAGAAAAAAAAACAATTTATCTTTCTGGAAACTTTCTGCTTGTCTAAGTGGCAGCTATTTAAATACAATTAACAAGCAAATGATTTTAAAATTACAATACATTTAATAAGGCAGCATCACAAACAATTTGCATCTCATTAAAGCGTTTGAAGCTGCAGAATCAGCCTCCCAACTGGGCTGCACGTCAAGTGGGAAAACCAGACACAGTGAAGGGCTTCTGCACCGTCCTCTGAGAGCGGACACATGCCAGGAGGACTCAGAGCGGAGGGTGATCCGCCCGAGCCCCCCGCCGGGCCAGCGCCATGGGGAGCTCCGGCCACGGCTCCCGGCACAAGGAAGGATGCCACGAGCCAAAGCCTTGCTGGAAGTGGGTGTAAAACGAGGAAGGAAGGAAGGAAAAGGGCGTGTGGGTGTGTGGGACAGGCACTTTTTAATATACATTCGTGAACAAAGAGTTTAAAGGCATTTCGAGCTATTTACGCAGCTATATATATAATTAAAAGTTTATAGATTACACCGCCACAAACCTCCCAAGATTGCTGCTGGGTTTGGAGACACGTTAATTCCCAGGAGCCTCCTGCAGAACAATCCCATCCCGACACGTGCAGCAGGAAAAGCCTCAAACGAGTAACAGTTTTAAAAGCTCCCAACTCACTTTTAACTGTGATTTACTGTGGTGGCTCTGCGTAACCCGGAGGACGCCGGAGCACTTCCCAGATCACACAACGCTTCCCCATCTGCCTTTGGCTTCCTTTTGAAGGACACGCTGCCGCACCGAGACCCACTGCCTGGGTCGCATCCTGGGATGCAGGCTTTGCTAGGCACATCTTTATATGGGTACCCGTGTGGGTAAAGGCTGCTGGTTTTCCTACCAGTGAAGGGAAGCCACCTTCGCCATCCAGGACCCTCCTCTTGTGGCCCGTGGAGGAGAGGCATCCATCAGGAGGCTGGTGGGAAGCTGTCACCGGTGGGAGGGAAGGAATATACACAGCGGCCACATTAACGAATTCCTAGATGAATGCGGAATGCAGTTAAACAGCCTGAATTTCAATTATCAGGAGGCTTGAAGGCGAGGGCACCCACGAGAGAGGACATCCCTGAATAAGTCACGGCAACTGGTCTAGCGGGAGGCGTCCCTGCCCACGGCAGGGGGGTTGGAACTCGATGATCTTCAAGGTCCCTTCCAACCCAAACCATTCTATGATTCTATGAAGTTACTTTTCCCAATCAGCCCCAAGTGCTGGCACCGTCTCCTAACAACAGCGACTCACGCACCAACCACAGCTCGAACCTAAAAGCTCGCTCCAAAGTACCTGACGAACTGAAAAGGCACAAACAATCCTTTCTCTAAAGTTCAGCGCAAGTTCTGATACAACCTTTTACTTTCTGTGCCTAAAAACCCGACAGGCTCTGGAGCTGCGCGTGACAGTTGTTTAACGCTGCGCCGCGCGGTTATATACAACGCTGGCAGGAGAGAGCGAGAAAATAGTTTACAATTGAATCTGCAGAGGAAATTTGGGTAAGTTGAATGTAATTATCCATTTGGAAGCCGGCCAAGGGCTGGGACGACTCAAAACCGGGAGGGAAGCTGTAAGAAGTGACCGGTTTTGCTCGTCCCTTGAAAGGCGGTGCACCTTCTGCGCTGCCCCGTGGGCTCTCCCTCGCTGCTCCTCGACGGGGGACAGCGCGGCCACGCACATCGCCGCCTGCGCTGCTCCCACCGGAGAGGCTTCGCTGGCACCCACGGGTGCCGTCCCGCTGCCGTGGGACCCGTCAGGGGCCACGGGGGGCCTGGAGGCACTCTGCGAGGGGGGTGACAGCTGGAGCCTGGGAAGCCCAGTAAAAAAAAAAAAAAAAAAGACAGAAAAAGTGACTAATAATAAATAAAAGACACCGACAGAAACAAACCAGTCATCTTCTTGCCAAGCAATGCGCGTGTAACTGGCTGCTCTGGGGGCAGCACGCCGGAGAAGCCCCGGAGCCCTCCGGGTGGTTCCCAGCTCTCTCCGTCCCCACTGCTGTCACCCCCGGCGTGTGTCACCCCAAAGCTTCCTGCCCGGAGATGCCACCGACTACTGACACAGCCCTCGCGCGCTTCTTTTACAGACCTGTGGTTTTTGTAGTTTGTCAAAACAGGATACTATTTAAATTTAAAATGTTACGATTTAAACAAAGATGAAACAGTTATTGCTGTTTTAGCAACCAGACATCAGGCTCTCCTCATGCACACACGTTTTTTTTTTTTTGGTTTTTGTTTTTAAAAGGCTTTCGTCCACGTTTGCCAGCACGCTATCTCCGCGAACCTGGATGAGAAGACAAGTGCCTAAGCAAAACAACGATCACTTTCTATGAATTACTGAACATGTGTAATTCATTTATCTGTAATATTGTGCTAAACTCAGCTCCAATTAAACAAACGAAAACACCTGCTTAGCACACATAGATCTTTCCATACCTCAGGGGAAGACACATCACTGTGCTCTGTAGTACAATCTGGCTCAGAAGCCTCCACTAACAATGCAAAGCTGGGATTTTTTTTTATTTTTTTTTTTTTTAAATGCACACAGGCGAGGAGCTTCAAACTACAGACAGTGGGATTTTGGGGGAGGAGTATTTTTTTTATATTTCTATCTTTAGCACGTGTAGTTCTGTAACATTTAACCGCCCATGGGGGGCTTCTCATGGGCACTTGGAGCCCAGGGCACACATCGCTCCAGAGAAAAAGGTGGGATAACGAAAACTTTAAACCGCATGTAACCGCCCCCTGACCTCACGATATTATAAAACTACCAAAGAGACTTTGCATTAACAAATCTATTCAGGGAGAAGATGTTTCCTTCTCTCATTCCGCTCATGGACCATGGGCATCCATCAGCACCGTGGGACACCCCTGCCGTGCCCCCACCTTCCCGGGTCGGAGATGCACCGCAGTGACACACAACCCGGGGTCACCCCAACCCGAGGCGAGACCACCCCCGGGCACCCCAGATGCCAAGCAGCCACCGAAGAGAGACATCCTCATCTCACACACCTTCTGAACCCACCCAGGGCCGTCCCTTTGGGGGTGCCTGGGAAAGGGGGGGGTGCCGCAGGGCCGGTTTGGGAGCCCCGGGTGCTTTGCTCGGCGCGGCAGCCCGCCATCAGGAGAGCCCGCAGCCTGCCAGATCCCCTCCACTTAACTCATTTCCTATTCTTTACTCAACTGCCTGCAGACAATAAGCTGTCAATCAGATCCCCACAAGAACATTTACAATTATCTTCCCTCTCCTGCACCTCAGCACGGCCCCGTACGAAGCGCTCCAACCTAAACCGCTCACACGCGAGCCGTTTGCAACTCCTCTATTGCTGTAACTGCCCCGACTCGAGCGGCGTGTTAGGAAATTGAATTTCCTCGTGTTTTCAGGGGGGAAAAAAGAAAAAAAAAGTACTTTGGTGGCAAAGCACAGAAGCAAAAGAACAGGCCTCCTACAGGTGTGAGGCAAAAGCGACCAGGAATGGAAAAACTGCCCCAGTAATTATTATAGCATCCTCTGCAAGGAAGAATAATAAATAAAAAAATAATAAGGCTGTTTGCTGCCTTTTTTTTTTTTTCCAGTTTGCCTTTTTCCAGCAAATCAAACTTACAAGCTGAAAGTATTGGCATTTTTTATTTTTCGTTTTGTTTTTCTTTCCTGTTTTTTGTTTGTTTGTTTGTTTGTTTTGGGAGGGGGTTGTTGGTTTTTTGTTTTTAAGTCAGGGTGGTCCCCTCCGCTCACTCCTGCAAAATTAGCAACAAAACACCACCGCAATTTCGCTCTGGTGCGTCCGCTGCCAGACTCTCCCAGAAGAAACGAGTTTGTTTTTCTTCTGGGTAGATGCAGTTGAGTGAAGGCCTCAAAACGAGCACACTTTCCAAGCAACGAGCCCAAGTGAAAAAAAAATAACAGTGATGGAAGTCATAAACATACCTTCCCTTCTAATGCCAGCTGCAGACAACGCGATTTAAAAATATCTTAACTATGTTCTGCGCTATATTAATGCTCCTATTCCAGAGAGAAATTCCCGAGACTTTGGGGACACTTTTCAATCACTGCGGCCTGGGAGACTGTCCAGTATGGGTGCATTCCTAATAGCACCAAAATCATTGCCGTGGCTAAATTAGGGTGAAATCAGTACAGTCATCATTCACTACACTGTGACTTGATCGATTTGCTACTCAACCATCTGCTCCAGGGTTAGCCCGGTTCGTGGCAAGGAGGCATTTGCTCCCCTATGAATTGATTTGGGTAGCATCTTTGCCGGCTGCCAAACAGAAAGGTAACTTGCCATTATGGCATTTTTCCTCTCCTATTTTTAATTCTTGCGCAGATTGTTTCCACAACCTTTTCTAATGAAAAATAACCTATCTGATTTTTTCCCCCCTCTCCTTTAAAATGTTTATCCTGCTCTGAATCTGCGAGGCGTCCTATCATCAAGGAAGGTCGGGTTTCAGAGAAGCTCAGGGCTCCGCTGTGTGCTCCCACCACTTGGAAAAGACGAACAATAGCCCCTCAAGTGTTGCTGCCGGTGGCACAGCAGCGATTCACGACGGAGGGTTAGAAATCTGAAATTAAAATAAACTGCTTAAAACCTGCAGATACAGAGAGAGATGCAGGAGGCTGAATAAAACGGGACAATCTCTTAACCCGATCAACAAAGTGCTCATTGTTCCAGTTTAAGACAAGTAACACAGCAATAAATATTGAGCAAAAGAAGTTAACCTGTGTCCACAGCCTTTGAATAAACACAAAAGTTAAAAGTAAAATCAACGCGAGGCCTTTGGCTCTTGCCAACGTGCGCTCTACTCCTCCTTTCTTGGCCTTATTTTCACTTTCTGGGGATTTTCTTTGCCTTCGCTCTTGTTAGTCGTACTTTCCTGTATAAACTCCTTATCACACAGCAAAAGGACAAACAGAAGGAACCGCCAGCGTGCAATGAAATGACGTGAACGCCCGCTCGGTTGCGTTCTGCACATCCACCTGAGCGCAGATAATCGTGGGGGGGGGGAAAGGGCCGAGCAAGACGCTGACCCACAGCCCCCGTGGAGACGGGGGAGCCCCCACCTCCTTCCCACAACCGTTCTCCCCACGGGCGACCGGGCACAGCCCTGCAGACCTCCTTCACCACCAAACCCAACTTAATGTTTACCCTATCGGATTGCACAGACAGCATTTGGCATCTCTGGAAGATACAGGCACGTGCATCTCTATTACGAAAGCCTGAGCATTCCGCTCTTGATCCGAGTATAAATAAATGCTTTGGTTAGGTCTCAATTTTCCTGAAGTGGTTTATCCATTCCCGTGCCAACACCGCAGCCAGTAATACAGGTTTTCACAGTGAGTATTAATTCTGACTTTACTCTTAAATCGCATTTTCTTCATTTGAGCATTATTATATTCCATAGAACCGGGCGTGAGCATCATGCAAAAGGCATTCTGGTCCACGGTTGTGAATACAGCTGTGTAGGCAGAGGAATATTTGTTTTCCAAGTAATTTGTGCACATTCACAAAATTACAGCTGTCTGCAGTTCTCCTGAAATATCTGCCCTGCTGTTTACAAGTCATAAAATGTAATCTGTCTTTTGTAAGGTTCCAATTGGTAAATTTGAAAAAATATATATATGTGTGTGTGTGTGTATTATTTTTTTTATTTTTTTTACACTCAGATTGGCTGTTCCCCATTACATACTACAACACCAGCATGAACTTGAGGAGCCACTGCCCTGAGATGACAGTGGGCAAACCTTTACGAGAGCCAGCCGGGCCTCTCTAATGAGCTTTACAGATCGCTCATCGAGTTGCAGCTCACTCTTATCCCAGAGTAACCATGCCATGAAGAAGACCACATGAAACAGAGGCATGGGTTACAATCCAGCTTTGGGCGACAGCTTGCCACCTCGGCCCTAAGAGACCTCACGTTGGGATGGAGCTGGGATGTTCATCAATTAATAATGTGGCCAACGATAATGGTGACAGATCATCAACAAGCAAAAGGTCTTTACGCATCAATTCTTGCAAGCAAAACCAACAAGTGTACAATTACTAAATTTGCACTGTGGCTATGAACCAACAGGCTAGACTGGGGGTTGGCATCTCCATTCAAGTTTGCTTTGGATGTTTATCTGAGCCATTAAGAGTTACCCAAAGCACTTCTTTTGATTTTTAATTTTTTTTTTCCCAATGAAAGATGGGGAAATTTTCACAAGCGTTTCTGATTTTTGCCTTTTGCTTCATGACTGTACAGACAAAAAAAACAGTTCCTTCCAAAAGTTGTCCGAATGCACAAAACACTGTTCACTGGGACAACAAAGTGCCTGGGATAGAAACTTTTCACAGCAAATGTGGAAATGGGCACCGCACCTGCACAGCACAAACCAACCCAGCTCCAAGCCTGGGACATGAACCATGAGTAACCCTTTGGCCCAGAATCTTGATGAGAAGCAAAGCGCACAAACCAAAACGTCCCACCAATAAATCACAGTGGGCGTTATCCCTACCGTCACGCAAACCGGAACTCATCACCTTCGTACTACTGGAGTGACTTTGGTGTAAAACTGATTTGAAACAAAAATTAGAGGTAAGAAACAAAACCCGTCTTGGATCCTTCAACCCCGTCTACTCCCTGGACAGCTGTCGCTTAAACCTGGGACAAATCTGGCCCGAGCTGTTCAACCCAGTTACTGCAACTCAATCCAAGAAGTCCATGTGGCTGCACAGATACATCGGAAAAGGCTCAAAGTTGAGATGTGCCACACAGGTTAATAACTTAAATCACGGCAACATATTATTTGAAGCCGTACCACTTACAAAATGCATGCCACAGTGACAGAAGAGGCAAGAAAACATTGAGCTTTGATAATCACTTGTTCTGCTGTAAGCACCCTCAATCCATGTGCTCCACCGCATTACGTACTCGATGCACGCTGGCACATGGCACGAGCTATGGAGCTGCCACACGACTCCCATGACGTATCGCGATGGAGGACAGCTTCCTGAGTTGGCTCAAACGGTACCAAGCTACGGCATCAGCGACGACGGCGGCTCCAGCACGGGCGCTGCTGCCTCCTGGCACTAAGGGGACGTGGCGTGTGCTGCCCTCCGACACCCATCGCTACCTGAGCTCCCCCCGTCACCTTCCCACCTCGCTTCAAAACACAATTTCCAAACTTTTTCAGCTAGACACGCTAAACCCAGGATGTAGATTTTCCAATTAGTCTCTGTTTAAACATCTGTTGGTAGACTGCATTTAACATTAGTTATTTGAGCAAAGCGCAATTTGATTAGGCTGTCTGAAACGGAGCCAAAGTCTGCAAAATAATAGCTCAATTAAATTTTGTTTTGCTTTCATTTGTCTTATACTTTCCTGAGTGTGATACAGTTGCATATAATCAAGTAAACTAATTCCTTTCAAAATGAGAGATTTCGGTGCCTTTTCCATCTCCCCTCAAAGTTTATTTAATAATCTATTCCATCTTCTCCGTGCTTCATCAAACTTCATCCTGACACAAAGCACATTTCTTTCTTGTGCCTTCCGTCTACTTTAATTTTCTAGGCTTTCAATGGCTTGAGATTATGCGCCATTAATGTTACACCTTAAATAGATTAGTAATTTATAAAAGGCAGATTACACTTATCAGGGAAACAAAAACATTTCAGCAAGGCAACAGCCTTCCTTTTGCACACACCGCAAAATATTTTGCCAACCTGACGACACAGCTGTAAAACTGTCAAGCTCCGAAGCCACATCCAAGCAGCATTTCCAATTGTTTCCCCGGGTTTACTTTCTACGTATTCTGTTATGTTGCACTTGTTGCCCTGAAACTTCAATATTAGCTCTAGAGATTTAAACACATGAGGGAAACAGCTGCTCTCCTCCGCTCAAGCAAGCTAGAGCAAAATGCCTCCTCTCTTTCTCTCTTGCCTTTTTTTTTTTTTTTCCCCTCCCCATTTCTTTTTAAACAAATCGCTGTAACTCAAGTATTTCTGGCAAAGTTGACGGTTTTAGGGCAAAATTCCGCTCCGTGCTCATCGCTGCAGATTCCTCCAGTGCGTACTCTTCTCAGTGGGTGCAGGAGGAACACCAGAGTGGACTAAAGAAACTTTGCCTCGAGGATTACAAAAAACCCAACCCAGTCACAGCAACTTAGCTGATATGTAGATGCATATACGATTTAAATTTAAACATTAAACATGTAAACATTAAATTCTTTCATACTTCTGTTAAAAGAAAAAAAATGCACTGAGACAAGAGATTTCTTTTATCTGAGGGGATTTTTGATACATAGTACTTTTTCTTTAGTGGTTTTTTTTTTAACATATTTGTTGCAAAGTGTGAACACAAAGGGACAAGCTGAAATAGGTATCTGGCAGGCTCTTCCCCAGCGCGGGCTGCTGAAAGCCACAAGTACTACGGCAGTTGTTAAAAATCTGTTATTTTGATGCAGAAAGGCGAGGGACTCCTCCAGTGCCGGTCCAGCTCTGCCCTGCCCCGGGCAGCACTTTAAAATACTCCTGCAAGAAAACAGCCTTCAAAATTAGAGGCGGCTAAAGTCCATGGAAGTTCAAAATGGGATATGTCCTATTTAAAATGTAGAGAGCTACTAAATATGACAACCATCTGATGTATGAAAATTATTCACAACCAAAAACAGACAGTCTGGAAATAGCTGGGATGACTTCATTTAGACAGAATTACCCAAATCTGTTTCTAATATACACAGTACACATAATAAATTTTTACAATATGACAAGGAAAACAAACTTAATAAAAGTTCCTGATCTTTTGTTACACAAGCAAGCTATAGCCATGATATGTTTATAATATTTTGCCCATGATATCACAGCTCAGCAACAAAAGCTAAGCAACACAAAACACAGTTACTAGGTATGACTTCACCTCGCGACTCCCGTAATGACATCGCCGCGCACGTCGCCCCGGCGTGCCACCTTCCCCAACCTACACCCCGCGCTCCGCAAGTACTCGCCGTGGCGCTTTTGACTAACAGTTTCCTTTTCTCCTTCTCCCAGGCACCCTCTGACTGGGGACGCCGCGGACCTCTCTGACGGGAGTTTGTTTTTTCCCAGCTACACCCGGACTCATCTGAACGGTAAGGGATTTTTTAGCCTGTTTCCTTCACTCCTGGTTATTTGACAAGTGCTTGAAAACCCTGTTATAAACAATCTCTGTAGGAAAACAGATGATGTCTTACGATCACAGAAGGTAATTTTTTCAAGAACCCAACTTTTTGAGCGTTTCCCAGATGCACCGCGTCAATCTTCCTGCGTTTGACGATCTCAGCTGGTTTTCCAACCCGGGCGTTTCGCCAGGCGGGCCGGACTGCCCCTCATTGTCACTTCTGTTCGATGGCACTCGCACCCACTGCTGTTATTCCAGGCTGCAGGAAATTTTCTAACCACTGGACACGCTCCAGCGCTGCGCACTAATAAGTTGCAGATTGCAGCGCTCTACGTGTGTGTGTGTGTGTGTGTGTTTACGCGCGTGTGTGCACGCGTGTGTCAGATCAGGGCCACGGTTTGCAGAAGGAAGGGGAAGAAAGGAGGGGGGGGGGCGGGAAACAGTAGTTCAAAAATGCTGCCTACTCAAATTGACAGAAAAGCGACCCCTGCACTTCATCAGAAATTCCTGCAGACTGACAAAATAAAGGAGTTTGCTTTTATCACACACAGTAAGACTCATATGGAAAAATGGAAACACTACATCACTCGACCTCAGGTTGCCCCCTTTTCAACCGCAGATGAATATTATGTATAAAAATTGTAAATCAATTTGAGATGTATTAAAGGAGATTCTCTTTTTCTGTATTAAAGGTAATGCCTTTTAATCTCTAGATTTATTTGGTAATGGCAAGTAAATGAGAAAGACTTAATTTCCGTAACTGAATTTTGTTACTCTTAAGTCTATTTAGCATCTCGGTGTGGTGTTCACATAATTTCCTACGCTTTGCTTGCATCAGGAAATAATGAGCAAGCATCACTTACCCAACACTGAGTCACAAATATTTGCCTACATTAACAGAACATTAAAAGCCATTTTAAACAACTTAAGGAAATTGTGCTAGCCTTTGAACTGTGATTCACTACTATGAGAAATTAAGAAACTTTTCCCCTTCTAAAGGCAAAAATCAGACGCTGCAACCTCCTCGTGATATTAGGTCCTAGAGCGGACTTTCCTCTTACAGGTCCCTACACAATAGATTTCTTTGCTTAATGAAACTGCTTCTGAAATTTTCCTACGCTCAGTGTTGGGTACTTTGAAATTTCAATCTTTTCACATCCTTGAACTCTCATCAACATTTTTTTTTTCCAGAGTGTGTCAATAAAATTGATTACTTGCAGTTCTGAACTCTGTTCTGCACATGGAAATAAAACAATTTGTTTTAAAGTATTTTCTGAAGAAAGCAGAACTTGGCAATCAGATCTACAAGATCAAAAAAAAAAAAAAAGAGGAAAAAAAAAAACCACCCAACCAACCAAGCAAGCCTTCCCCACAAAAAGCAAAACAAAAAGAAACCTCTCCAGCAAACAAAAGAGAAGCGACGTTCTGATTTTATCGCGGCAGCAACGCGAGCTGAATCCCTGACATAACACATCATCAACCTCACCGTTGTTCTCCTGAGCGATACATCTCCCTGTCGGACACGAACGATCTTTTCGCATCATTAATATGTTCATTAATTTGTTATCAATTCTAGCTCGCTGGACTTAAACCGCTCTGTACCACGGCTCAAGAGTGCCTCGAGAGCGCTGGTGTGATGGCATACGTGTGGCCCCCTGACTACCCCCGCTGTCGAGATGCCTCATACCTACGACCGATCTGTTGCTTTTACAAGTTTAATCTCGGTATTAAGGAGCTGATTGTGGAACCATGTCGCTACAACATCTTCAACCCAGCTGTACATCATATAAACCGCTATAGGAGGGGGCAGTCTCCCATGATTCCTTTAGCAGCGCATACCTTTAACTCCCTAATCTGTAATACTACAAAATACCCCTCTCATTTCTTCCCAAGCACAAGTGGACTACCAGCAAGGGTCCAACAGTGTTATTCCTAATTACCTTTTTTTCACTCTTGATCCTGTGGCGCTCATAATTAGTTACCTGGGGCTGCAATCCAATTTGAAGTGATGACAAGAAAGTGATCCATGAAAAAGTAATAAGTTAAATCCAATTTCAGCCTTCCTCTAATTAAATGCACATGGAACTAATGACTCAAACCCTACCATTTCAGTGATAATGGTAATTAGCGAGGTGGGAGTCACTCTCTTTTTTCAACACTGTAGGTGTAAACCACAAGGTAAAATGGCAGGAGCACTCTTAATTACATGTGTCATTTTGTCAGCAATTTACACGTTTCTGACCAGTCAGGAAGGTTTCATTTGTTTTCCCCTTTCCCCGAGGTGGGGAACCCACGGCCGGACCCGGGCACTGCCAGCCCCACCGCCCCGCTCTCAACCCGGTCACAAATCACATGTTCTTCAAAAAAAAAAAACAAAAAACCCTCTCTAAATGTTTAATGTCAAAGCAGAAAACCTGCTAGAATATTATATTGGGGGTGCTCTAACAAGACACAGGGCTGGAAATAAGCTATCCTACCTTCTACTTTCAGTTTTGCCCCTCAAGACCGACTTCTCTATGAGATGCTGATGCCAAACTCCCAAATACCCCGGCAGGAGCCGCACGCCTCAACGCCGCTGAAGGTCTGCAGCTCTCTGACCTCGGGCAAGTCACTTAATATCTCTCTGCCAGGGTTTACACAGCTATAAAATGAGAATAATCACATTTGCTGACAGTACCTCACGCTGCCAGCTCTCTCCCAATATTTTAGTATTTTTCTCGAAGCCATGGTTTTTTGGAATCATGCAATTACAGGACAGTCATAGACTTCTTTCAAGAAAAAAAAAACAACTGTGTTTGTCACCTTTCTGCTCAGGCTGAAAAGCTGGAAAAATTGAACGCTGAAGGCTTTAAAAAAAATATAAAAGGGCAGCAAAAAAAAAAAAAAGGCCCACAGGTTTCACTGAAAAAAAAAACACCCTTAGTATCAAAATTTTCAAGCTGACCATGTAACTTTGAGGACCTGACTCAGATTTTGTTCTCTTTGTGGGGTGGATGATATCTGCACTTCACGGGCATATTCCAAGAACTGACTAACACCTATAATTGGGTTTAGGGATGAAAAGTAGACAGAGCTATGGGTCCTTTGGTAGAAACCAGCAAAACTCAACTTTGCTTTATTTCCAAAGTCAAAAACAAAAAATGAAGGATTCCAGTGAAATTTTCATAGGTAAACTATTTAAACTCTGGAGAAGTGAAACCGCAACCCAACTGACCAAAGGGTCAGTGGCAAAACGCCCATTGGCGTGACTGGGCCAAAGTCAGATCAACTCCCATGTTTAAGAGTGAAACAGAGAGAGAGACTCATACAACCGGAATAAACACACTTGCAAATTTATTCCCCTTCCCAAATTATCTGCTGAGACACAATTTCTCTACCAGTTGTTAAATTTACCGCTATGTAAAAAAGGTACGTCGCATGTAAAACCTGGGGCTACATAACCTGGTACTTGTGTGCTCCCAGCGAAAGAGAGAATACCCTTCCCTTCACCTTTCAGTGTTCATTACGTTGTTGAGCTATCGACTTCTAATTTCATAAAAAACAATATTAAATGCTCCTGACATCAAGCTACGGTGATTTTTTTTTTTTCCTCTTGCCCCCTCCTATTTCTCAAGATACTGGAAAGAAATATTAAGATAATACAGCATGCAAATTAAATTCTACAAAAGCCCAGCCAAAAGGCTGCTTTAAAAAGCAGCGGTATGCAAAGGCGAGGACAGTTCTGTCCTCTCAGCCTCCCCCAGTCTCACCCGAAAAATCTAAACCAAACCCAAATTCTTTTCTTGGCCGTGACTTAAAAGGAAGATTTATTTTCTGTTTTGTCAACCGAAAACAAAAGTTTCCATCTTACTAATTTCATCGTTTCTTCTCTCCAAACACACACAGGTTAACTATCAACTATACAACAAATCTCATTTAATCACATAAAAAAGTCAAGTGATGGGTTTCAATTGCGAGATACTGACTTGGACGTCCTAAATCTGTTTTCAGTCCGGTATCCAACTTTCAGCTCAATGCAACACACAACATTTACGTCTTTAAAAAAAATTGTATTTTTAGTATTGCCAAAACACACATGCACTTTTACTTTCTTGGGAGAAAAATGTGTCTCTTGATTTGTTTCCAATCTGTGTGCTCTTGCCAGCAACTAAAATGCTTGAAGAACCAAAATGAATAATCGTTAAGAGCATCAGCAATTAAAGCTGCAAATTTTAATCAATACGTCTATTAATACAAAGATATATTTATCTTGGCCAGGAAAAATGTGCACATTTTCAAAATCCTAAGCATACCTGGCCTGTTAAATTATTTGTTTCACGGATTCAAGGAAATCCAACGTCAATGGCAAATATATTATCAAACATGCTTTAGTCTTTTTTTCACTTCCAGTAATTTTTGTGGGGCTGGTATTTTTTTTTTTTATATTCTTTTCCCAACTGCTGGTTACTAAATCCATTCCTTAACTTTCAATTTTCTTTTGTTTGTGTCATCAGGCTGTGAAACCGGAGGTCACTGCCAAATATAAAGCACGGCAGCGTGAGATAGGCTCAAAATGTGAGTCATCGTGTATTTGGAGATTTTTTTTTTTTTTTTTCAACTATCAGCAGAGCACATCTCCACTCCCGCATCCAAGTTCTTATACACTAAATATCTCAAAATTTGCTAAAGGCAGGTCTCCAGGTAGAGTTATCAAGGTCAAGAGACCCCCAAAGGCATCGCTGGAGCCCATTGTCATGTAAAGGCTATTGAAGGCACTGTGCCTCAGTGCGGCCACGGGAGGCCGGGATATATTTAAGTACCGTGGCTATTTGATCAGTGAATAAAGAAGGAATATAGGAAATTATCCACGAGGCAATAACAGATTAGCTACACAGGGTATACTAGATTAATTTTCCACATCTCTTTGCGGCGGTGGGGTTTACATGCCAAAGCCTGCCAGCCAGCGTCGCAGTGCCGAGGCCAAGACGGAGGGAGCTCTTCCAGCCCCGCGTGGGACCGCAGCAGCCTCTCCTCCCGGGGCCGGCAGCGCCACGCAGCATCTTATTAGGAGAACCAGCACGCCAGGTGAACGGCATCCTTCCCCCCGCCCAGTTCCATGCAAACACTCGCGGTGGGCAGCTCGCCCCCCTCGCTGAGCACAGCAGAGAGAAGCGATGCCTACAGTATTCTCGTGAGGCACGAAGCCTGTTTGTTGGAAAAAGAAAAAAGGTAACGCTAACCGCTGTGGCTATCCAATGAGACACCTGTATTTATAAACTAAGTGCGAAGATGACTCGGTTCATTATTTAAGCAAACTTTTGAAAAACGTTTCCACCACCCTCAACGTTTATTCTACGTACTGTCGGCAACGGGTACTGCCTTGTCATTGCGGTGCCATCCAGCTTCAGGGGGTGCAGGTGCTCGCGTGGGTGCAGCGTTACTCAAAAATTCTACCCCCGGCGCCACCGTTTCCTTTCAGCAACCGATTTTCATTGCAGGGTTGCGCTCGGGGTCTGCTACATTCAAGAGGATTTCCAGTACGTTTAAGACAGCAAAAGCACTGAGAGTGAGGAGAGGGGGGGGAAAAAAAAAAAAAAAAAAAAAAAAAAATGACTGGGCAGTCATTTGAATCAGTGAGTGACAGGCTGGGCCAGCTCGCTGTATACATTAATAAATTAGAATTTTAATTGTGTCTCTGACTGCAGGAGCTGCTCCAGTACTTTAATACGTACCAACAATTGGCTATGTTATGGAATCCGCGATGTGGCCTTCACTGTTGACCTCTGCAACACAATTCCCAGTCTGACTACGGAAACTGTTTGGTTTGATCCTTTCAACTTATTTGAATCCTGACAAATAAGCTCACAGCTGAAAGGTCAACACAGTCATATTTCATCCTCTGGAGCTATTCTTAAGACATCTGCACAACAAAGCACTTCTTTTAGTACCTGACACTGGACCTAGCCAGCACAATCTCTCATTAAAAATGTCCCCAGTGGAAGAGTCTATTAAAAGGCATATGGATCAGCTATGGATTTACCAAATAAAATATTTTTGAAAGCATTAATGTAACGCTTTGGATTATGGCGCTCTACGCTGCCAATAAAACGTATATTTGCCCAATGACAAAATGGTTCATACTTTCCAAAAGAATAATAGCTCGGCTATAAAGTGCGAGGTGTCGTCCAGCAGCCTGAGCACGGGGGTGGGAGCCAGGAACTCACGAATCTTAATCCCACCTCTAAAACCAATTCCCTCTGTGATCCTAAGCAAGTCACTTAACCTGTTTCCCTCAGTTTCCCAGTCCAGAACTGGGATAATGCTACTTACTTATCAGACTTTCCTTCTGGGGATGTTTTGGAGATTAGTATTTGCAAAATGCTTTGAAGATGAAATCACTACACGAAAGCTCGAAGTTGTCCACGCTGGGCCAAGGGCTGCAGTTAATCGCTATTCCTCACTCAGGCAAAACTGCCCCTGAAGTCCCCACCGGCGTTATTTGGGTAAGAACCGCAGGATCGGGTCCTCTCTCTTTACTGTCAAGGCCTTTAGCGGTGTTGGCTTTACCTTCCATATTCTACTACATATTTAAAGAGTCTAGGATCCGTATTTTTGGAGGAAAATAATCTGAGGCACATATAAAAGGCAAGAGAAGCAGCAATGCTGTCAGGGAACTCATGGTGATAGTATATCAAACTAAAAAAAAAAAATTAGAAAGAGCAAAACAGACATGAGTTTGACAATGTGCTATGACAACAAGCAAAAAAAAAAAAAACCCGGAAAGAATTTGGGGCTACAGAGGCTGAAGCATCAGATATAGAAGAGGGAGATAAGATAAATGTCCCAGCTACAGGGCTTTGTGCGACTGCAGCTGAACTGCTGCGTTCAGTAACTTATTATCAAAAATACAGTGACACGCTGCAATTGCAAAGAGAGCAATAATGAAAGCAATAACCAGCTGCAAACCTGCAAAGTGGTCAAGGGTCTAGAAGTGCCAGCTTACGAAATGCATAAAGAACTAGATACATATAATTTGCCAAAACTGGCAAGTACGTGTTAGTATCTCAGATGTTTGAGGAGTGCGAACACGAGGCAAGGCAAGGGACTGACTCAGTATTTATACAAGCAGTATTACTTGGAGCAAGAGGATGGAATTAAAAGTGGAAAGTTCCTGAGCGTGTGCTTTGTTATGGAAAACCATCCGAAGGAAAATAATAGCGGTCCCACCACCACTTGGGATTTCTAACACCAGAATAGCAAGGAAAAAAAAAAAAAAAAAGGAAAATGTGATACATGACCTAATAGGTCTTTCTTGTCTTTAAGTCCCGTGATTTATCCCGCCAGACTAGCGGAATGTACTCCAAAGCCGCATATGTGTGCATACATCTTGTGTTTGGGAATGCTGTATTGGTTTTAGCTTTCTGATTCATAACAGCACAAAGCCTGATAATATTTAGATTTTATTTCTGAAGATGTCCATAGATCAGCAGACAATAAAAGGGGAAAAAACACACCGATGATACGATATCCTAGTATTTCCCAATATCCTTGACACAGCAAATCAACGGTTTGAGTGAACGCAGACTACAAACGGAACAGCAATCAAACAGAAATGTTAATGCAAATCTCCTATGCACGCTGACACGGTAACAAAAGCTATTCCATTTTGTCATGATCCAACCCTACTAATAGAAGTACATGCTCAAGACCTGTAAATACGCCGTGGGTGGGATTTTCAAGAGCACCTAGCACCGGTCCTCACGCCACTTACACCAGCCACAGGCGCTCTGTGGACTTCACTGGGAGGAAGCTCCTGAAGGTCCCATCCCAACCTTCACCAGTAAGACGTGTTTATTCAGCTTTTACAAGCCCCAGTCCCTCACGGGGGCACACGGGCTCCCCTTACCTGAAGGGCTGGCTGTTTGTCATTCCTCTTCGGGGACTTTAATCCACTAACTTGTTGCTGCTGCTGCTGCTGCTGTTGCTGCTGCTGCTGCTGTTGCAGTAGAAGCTGCCGTGCCACCTGGAGAGCCTGCGAGGAAAGAGGTTTGAAAATTGAGTTGCCAGCAGACAAGGAGTGAGGAGATACACACACAGCATAGGGTCAAGGCACTCCTCAGCCATGGGGTACCACTCCACACCTGAAGCACCTCCACTGAGGAAAGCAGTGGTTTCCACAAAAAAACCCATCACAATTCAGCACTTGCACGCAATGAGGCAATATCCTACCGGTGGATTTCCCATTTTGCCAGTAAAGAAAACCTGCAGCACCTAATGTTCGGCTCCTCCGTGGGAACCTCAAGGAACCGCAGAAATCCCGGTGGTGAGCACCATACAGTTATTTTTATTCCTGACCTGGAGCGGCTCATACCCTTCTTTGCTACTGGGCAGGCTCATGCGCTAATGACTTTCATGCTCCTCTTCTCCAGTGGGTCAGGTCTGGTTTACAGAAAAGGGCAGTTGTATATCACTGCCTGCTCTCCTGAGCACCAGAGAAGGTCAGGGAAGTTTCTGGAAGTCTATGGTGGGAGGAAGAGGAGCGCCAGTGGCAGGCGGAGCTGTGCCGAGTCCAAGCGGTACCATGCTAAAGGCTGAGGAACCTGTGAGGAGCCGGAGTGAATGCAATGAAAAGTGGTGACGGCGTCTCAAGCCCGCAGAATCACAAAGACCACCATCAGGGACTCGGACGGGAGGCAGCAGAGCAGCAAAAGGACAGTGTGGTTTCACGGGATGAAGGAAAAAGGGACATGATCCCGAAAGCATGAGCAGAGCATCACATGGTGACGGCTTACTGCAAAATTTCATGCAAGGCAAGGGAAAAGCATCCCTGGGCACTAGAGCCAGCTGCTCTAGGAGGCCCGATTTCTCCATCAGGTGGGGAAAAGCAAGCAAGAGGACGACGAAACACAGGGGAAAGCAGGAGAAGGAGCAAGTCCCTGCCCTGAGTCTCTCCCGGCCCCCAGCAAGGGGACTGTAAGGAAGAGGCTGATCCCTGCAAGACAGGCTGGGGCACAGCTCAGGCTCCGCTGGCAAGACCCGAGCCCGCTGCTCCCGGAGGATTCACCAGCACCGGACTCGGGCTTTCTTGGTCTCCTTGGAGACGTTCAGTACATGTGTAGGTGGAAAAGTGGGAAGGCTGAAGACTTCATTAATGTAAAACAAGAAAAATAGTCCCTTTGCAAGATGCCTACACGGAAGGAGGGAAAAAGCCTTCCCCACTCCTACTGTGTATGCTCTCTGAGCGATTTAATTAATACCTATTTAATTAAGGAGTCAGATATGCTTCAGGTTTCACTTGCTTCTCCAAGTTGCAAAGCGTTTCATCTCGGCGCAGAACCGCCAGGAAAGGTTTGACACCAAGGACTGCAAACTCGGATCCACAACCCCCCGTAAAACCGTGTTATTTTATCGCCTAGACCCATCTTTTTACTTTTGAAAGGACATCAGGCAGCCCAGGGCGCTGAAGAACCACCACTGCCGGCCAGCACGCCAGGGCAAGCGGGGAAGAGAGACCTTACCGCGCTCTGGCAACGAGTCCTCCTTTCAAATTCAGTAACAAGTCTCCACCGGCTCAGAAAAACTCTTGTAAGGGTGGATGTGATTTCCAACAGAGCTTGGCGCGATGAAGGTAAAATCAGATTCTGCGTTTCAAGCTGGTTGGAGCTCAGTGCACCCACAGCATCTCTAAAACGGTCCACGGCCCTGCGAGGGGTGCGAGGAGCTGCCGGGCACGGGCACGCACCAGGGCGGGCGAGAAACTGTGCTCCCACGCACACAACACCCCTGCCGCCGGTTCAGCCTCAAGAACCAGAAGACCCCACTGCCTACCCATTAATGCAATGCAACAAAGGAAACCCATATGCGGAAAGTGCTAAGTATGCTTAAAAAAAATTGTTATTTTTATTGAATTAGCTTATTTAGCTGTTAAAGCATCATCAAGGGTGGGCAGAGGCAGCAGAAATAAAACCCACAAGACTTAAGGGGATGGGCAACAAATACTCACCTACTTAACAGGGGTGTTGTATGGCTTATTTAATTAATGAATACTTGTAAAGCACTCTGAGTTGCTCAGACAAGAAGCGCTATACAGTACAAGCGCAACATATTATTATATATTATTAAGACTGGCTCTGCAGAAGAATAATTCCAGGTAAATGTGCAATCAAATGATCATTTTAGTTCCCAGTAATTAGATTCAATAGGCCAAAAAAAACCACAGAAGCCTTTCTTTAATCATACACTAAACAATCAGAACATCCCTAACCTTTCAAGCTACAGCCTTTTTGAATAAAACATCATCAACTTATAGATATTATTCCAAAAAGAACCAGTCACCATATGTGTTGTCTCTTTGAAATACAGTTGCTATAGCAGACCCTGCATGCATTTCATGTGATATGATCAGATTCTATCCGTTCTGGCAGCTGAGAGGTTGCACAACTAAAATTGGCTGCCAGAAATTTTTTGAAGATTCCCAGAACAAGTAGCCGTGCAAGAAATGCTTGCTTTCGACTCCAGCCGGCCGCGAAGCTCTGTGCAACTCGGCGGGGTGGCCGCCGCCACCCCCCTGAGCCCTCGCCACGGTTTGACCCCGCGCCGATGAAGATCCCTGCGCTCGGGGCCAGGCTCACAACGGCAAGGCTCTGATGGAGCAAAGCCAGAGCTCTGTCCCTGCTCCGGTCCCACTTGCACAGCACCCGCATCCCCACACACCCACCCTCCTGCAGACTCTTCGCTCCAGGTGACATCCACACCTCCCTGCTCCGTGTCCTACCGGCGCTCGTCCTGGTGCCGAGACCTGGTGGGACCAGCGATGGCGAAGAGGGAGGGAGCAGCGCGGAGGGTGGAGCAGGGCGGGAAGGAAAGGATTAAAAAGAAGGAGAGTAATGAACGAGTTGGCTGCAAGGGAGCATCACGGATACAAGGAGCCGGGATAGACAAGAACAGCGAAGGGAGAACCACGGAGGGGCAGGCGCGGGTGAGATGGCGGCAAGCTGACAGCTCTGGGGATTGCAGCTCGAAATGGCATTTCCCATCTCTCTCCTCTCAAGATTTCACTCTTCCGCTTATAAATAACTGACAGCAATAAAAGCTAAGCATCAGATGAGCTCGGGTTTAAGATGTGAAAGGTTGTTTATAGCTTAAATCTGGTTCTTGCTGAACATCTGCATCAAGTAGCTACTGTGTCCTCGGTGGTACGGTGAACCCAGGGATTCCCAAGTCCCTTTGCCTTTCTACATTGCCTGGCTCAGCCTTTCCTCCCTCCCGCCTCGGACCAAGCACTGCCCCTGCCGTTTCAAAGTCTCATCCGCACTCCTTACACACGACGGGATGCGTGGAAGAAAGACGGCTAGCTCGGTACGGGAAGCACCAGCCCTCTTCCCTCTCATATGCAAAGTATTTCAAGCTCATTTGGAGTGCCTTCGTGAAATTAATTTGCTGATGTCAGTTCAAGCCCGGTGGACACCTGCCCTCATTACGCCGGCACATCCCATTTAATCCAAGTCGACAAGCGCCGCACCTCTACCCCCTTTCTCTGGTTCCACACAGCAACCGCTCCCGCGCGGAGCCCGTCGCCGGATGCCGGCGTGGGAGCCCTGCTGGGGCTGCCGGTGCCGCACGGCGCTCGAGCGAGGATAGACAGGGAAATTAATTTGAGAGCGAAGTCAGTCCCACAACCTTCATCAGCACGGAGATTCGCAAGCAGGCCTGTACATTAATAAAGCTTCCTGTGGGAGTAGATGTTGCCTTTGATTTGCATGTGAATTCAATGCTAGTGAGAAGTGCCAGACTGTCAGACATGGAGACCAAAGTCTCTTATCTTTCCAAAAGCTTCTGTAGCAGTTTCCCCACATTTCCTTAATCATCTGCCTTGTCCTCAACTTACTGAACAGGCAGTAGAGAGTAAAGCTGGACTCAGTTCAACTCCTGCTGCTGCCAAGTCCTGAAACAAGGGTGCCAGGACTGTTTACTGCTAGCCAACAGCTCTGCTAACGTGGCCCTCTCCTCACGAGCGGGTGGCTCTGACATCTCCAAGCTCTTTTCACACATTCCTCCCCACTGCCATAGTTACGTCCTGAATCTCCACCACGTGCTTGCGCTTCTGCGAGTGAACAATTGCCAGGGGCCGCGGTAAACCAGCCCGTGTTTGCGCATCCAGGCAACTGAGTTGTCCTGCCCGGGACCAGCAGGTAGAGACACCAAGAGCCCCTCAAACCACAGAGGTGCTTCAGCTATCTGGGACCGTGATTACCAGCAGCCGCGTTACGTGCTGCCTATCTGCGCTGCTCAAAGAGCCCGCAAGCTCGGTCACGGCTGCTTGGGACAACCCAACCCAGACACCAATCCTGGCCTCCAGCAGCTATCATACAGCATCAGCAGTCATCCCCCTCTCCGCACCAAAATACAAACAGGAAGTCTTCCCACCTACTGAAGGAAGAGGAAGAAAAGCATCTTCTAGCAAGTGCATCTTCCGAGCGTCGTCATGGTTTTTGGTCACTATCAAGAGGGATTTGAAAGGATGACACCAGTATGAAGTTCACTACCAACTGAGTCATCTTGACACTGCTCAGTGCTACACCTAAATACAGCAAATGAACTCCTGAGCTATTTTCTCATCCATCAGGAAATCACCCAGAGATCAGGAGATTTTCTGGCATAAAACAGAGATGGGTAAAAAGGCAACCGAAACACTGTACTTTAGAGACATTGCACAAACTTGGGATGATGTTTGGGAACCAACGCTGGGTGACACCTAACTCAGGAAAAATTTTAACAGCACATTCACCGTGAGATGAATCACGCCTGTTTCATTCAAAGATGCCACAGAGTAAGTGGAAAGCCCCATTGAAAATCCCTCTCCCTGTGCTTAGGGAAGTGGCAACCATTTCATGTTTCCCAACTAGTTAAGCGCTGGGGGGGGTGGGGAAGTACACATCGGAGATGACCAAGACAATTTTATTGCAAGCTAGACAGAACGTGACTTGTTTGCCCAGCTGTTGTTTGCCCAGAATATCCGGCACCACTATCACCCGAGTTACTGTTGAAATTCAACATTTTCGCTCAAGCAGCTCTATCTTTTGGTTTCACCATCCTCTTCGGGCAAGTTTTGCTCGAAGGAAGGGTAGAAAAGTTGCCCTGCCTCTGACTTCATGTGGCTCGAAACTCCCGATTCGGGAAGGGGGCTGGGGAAGGGAAACACACTGGAAAAAAAGAGGGTAGAACTTTAAAAATAGAAATGCTGCTTAAATGCCATATACTTGCTTACAGTGTCAGTACATAAGGAAAACAGTAACAAGATCCAGTTCTATGGAGCCTCTTGCTAACTTGTTCCACCGCTGCAGCCAGTACAAGGCAGCGACTCTCCAACTGTTTTTCCATCAGCCTATTTCTATTGAAGAAAAAGAGCTCAGGCTCCTCCCTGCCCATCTGCTCGAACCGATATTAATATCAATCAGCTATTAATGAAATATGAAGACCTACAGCTCTAAGGGGCCTGACTCTTAACACCAGGGAAAGCTTGTTTCTGCACCTGAGGTTTACCAGGCATGGGAAGACTGATCCAGTGAACTGCAGGATGTATGGAAAGGTATATACGTTGGAGGGTGGGGAGACGAGCAACGGACATGAGGATGCAGAAGAAACCGGCGCCCCGTCCCACTGCCAATTCCCAGGGCAGTTGTGCAGTAACCGTCCGCCTCTGAAATAGAGAAGCATGCATGCAGAAATTGCAAGAAGGGCACAAAACAAAATCCCATGTGTTTTTACAGATTCCTAAGGATTTTGGGCCTTTCCAGGTGGACAAAGCTGCCCATCAGGAAAGCAACTTGAGAAAGGAGGAAGGAAGCGTTCCCAGAAATCAGAGATGGTCCCGCGGCCATCTGAAGTGTCCAAGCAGTAAATCTGGAAAGTTACTTGCCAGCCCACATCATCATCTGTCCGTTATTTCAGTTATGGTCATTAAAAAGCAAAACACAACACAACAAGCAGAGAGAGATGAGCCAGAAGATATTTTCTGGGCAAAATCTACCCTTGGAGAAAACACACTGTTACCCCAGTCCCCGACTCCGGAAGCGAGACCTTCTGTGTTGACCTCCCAGCAATAACAGCCAGCCAGATCCTTACACAGCTAAGACTCCTGCTCAGCATTCCCCACCGTATTTTAGGCAAAGCATGGCTTTGCAGCATCAGGCATGCAGTTCCCCCACTGTCTATATTTCCCCGAGTTTCACGACGGCTCTAGGCACTGAGGGACCGCCTGGTCAGAAGCTAAAGGGGCCTCTCCCAGTGGAGGCATGGCCCACCTCTCAGAAGGGTTTCTTGCTTCCATTTAGTCTCGCAAAGGCAAGTACCTTTGTTTCTCCCGGGTGGGACGAGGAGGGATTTAGACTCAGCCAGCAATCTCTCTTCTTTCTCAGCTCCCATCTGTCCTCACACCCCGCTCCACTCCACAGCTGCTCCCAGCAGAGCGGCAGGATGCAGCTCACACGCGCGGAAGCCCGGATGCACCCGAGCTTCGGAGCTGCTTCATGTCTCTCCCACTCCTGCCTCCTCTATCTCCTCTCCTGCGACACCCTCTTCTCCTGGAGCAGCAGATGTAGAGCGGTGGTAGGAGGCAGACACGTTGGAGGGGAGCCCTGCTGCAGCTCTCCTCCGACAGGCTGCGGAGCCGCACAACGTGTGGAAACCGGCGAGGAGTGGAGCAGTATGCAAAAAGAAAAAAAAAATTAAAAAAAAAAAAATAGTGCAAAGCGACGGCAGTGGGTAGTGCTGTTCCTCTGGGAGGAACAGAACAGGGGGAGGTGAGAAGAACCAACTAGAGAGAGTAGGAAAGGAACCAAAATGAAGAGGAGGAATAAAATGTAGAAGATGCAAAAAAGAGAAGCAGATGTTCTTGCAGCACTTATTCCCTCTGACATTCGTACCCAGCTCTTTCGCCTCCCTCCAGAACTGGGAAAAGAGCTGCTACGTGCTCCCTCCCTGTTCCCACCATCCTGACCCTCTGCACCACAGAATCACAGAGTCTCCTAGATTGGAAAAGACCTGCAAGATCATCTAGTCCACACATTAACCTAACACTGATAAGCCCACCACTAAACCATGTTCCTGAGCACTGTATCTACATGACCCTTAAATCCCTCCAGGGATGGGGACTCCACCCCTGCCCTGGGTAACGCGTTCCAACGCCTGATGACCCTTTCAGTAAAGAAATTCTTCCTAATATCCAATCTAAATTTCCCTTGGCGCAACTTGAAGCCATTTCCTCTTGTTCTATCACCCGTTACCTGCCAGAACAGGTAGACTCCCACCTCTCTCCAACCTCCTATCAGACAGTTGTAGAGAGCGATAAGGTCTCCCCTCAGCCTCCTTTTCTCCAGGCTGAACAACCCCAGTTCCCCAAGGCCAAGAGTTCCAGCACTGCTCCGGGCACTGCAGCGGGACAGCCTGGGGATGATTACAGGCAGGACACAGGGCTCTGCTATGGGACACAGCGAGGATCCAGTATATCCTGGCGGAGCAGCCCTGCGGTCCAGCTTCTTCGGCAGCCTTGGGTTCAAATCACCTCCATCCCCACATCTCATTTCCTTGTTTCATCAAATAATCCTCCTCCCTCCACGCTGTACCCAGCTCTGCTCCGCAGGTGCAGCAGAGGGATGCTGCGAGCCAGAGGAGATGCCGCCGGTTGCCTGTACCCAGCGCCTCGCTCGGCTCCAGCTCCTCTGCAAGACTGGCTCCGTCCACGGGGCCACCAGCCAGCTCCTCAAAGAGGAGAGCTTCAACAGCAATCCTTCGCGCGAATAAAATGATCGGCTGGCCCCGAAGGCTTTGCTTAAGCGCAGCAGAGCGATCTAGCCAAGTGATTAATGGGTGATTCCCATGCTGGAAAAAAGAGAAGGGACCTGGAGGTCCACATGTACAAAGCCCAGCTCACATCCTGTCCCTGATGTGACGGGGGCAGGCTCGGAGCAAGGGAGCTGGCAACGTGCCTCCCGCTGAAGCATCTCCTAGAATAGTTCAGTCACAAGGAAAGAAGACGAGTCTTTATTTTTCTTCCAGCGGGCTTAGTTTCTTTCCTCTGGAATAGATCCTGGCTATCAGTTGAGGAGATCCCCTCCAGAAAAAGGCACTGGAAACAGAAACCCTTTCTTCCGAACCCACCGGATGGAGACGCCTGTGCCCCAGCGCTGCTACACTTCACCCTCGTGGGTGCTGAGGTCCCTTCTGCTGGCAGGAGGATGCCCAGACCCAGTGCTCCTGCCCTGCCACCCCACAGCACATCCCACCGCCGGCGAGGTCCCTGCCCGCTACCCAGCTCCGCCGCAGCGGGGACGCGGCCCCACGCAGGGGGACAACGGGGATTTGCCTCCGAAACACCGGATTTTCGTTTCGTCATTTATTCATGAATTCCACCAACTCGCGGGGAAAAGGGGGTCGAGGTATTTTCTTCAAATTCGCAGAGACGCAAGCGGGATGGACGGGGGCAAACCGCAAAAGGCAGCGGGGCAGGGGGTGAAACTCAGCAAACCCCAGAAACCTCTGAGCCCCAAACCAGCCACAACAGTGACAGCGGCTACAAAAATCCCGTTCCTCAGGCACAAACGGAATCCTCAGGCGGTTACACTGTAAAAACACCTTCTGTCTCCTCTTTTAAAGAGTCACAGTCAAGACTCATCAAAGCCATTTAAAAAAGCGTCTGGCAAAAAGTTCCCAAACATTAAAAATGGCTCTCTTTATTTTGGCATGTCAGGATTCACAGCATGTAGCGGTCTGTACCAGCAAGAAAGGAGGGATGGGCCAACACATCCTGGTAAAATGAGAAAGGATACAAATCTTGGCTCCCCGTGCAAACTGAACCAGAACTGAACTATGTCTGAGCGATGAAAAAAAATCTTATGGGATTTCCAGCTCGTTTCTGTAGGCTCGAGATCAGATTCTGAACTACTGTGTTTATCCAAAAGTGAACCAGACCTTTGAATATTTGGAGGACTATTCACTGCTGAGCCGCCTTTTTCTTGGATGTCAAAAGCACGGGAAGTTCTCATATTTTTTAATAGAGAAGAGAAGAGGGGTAAGGTGGGGGGGAGAAGGAAGAGTGCCTTTTTGTTGCTACAACATAAATAGTATATTGCATACAGCTGCTTGCGCGCTTCCCTGTCTGGTCAACAAAACAGGGAACATATTTTAAGCTTGTTTTCCAAAACACTGCATGACAAACTTGCACTCAGAGGCCCATGAAACAAAGCCCCTGACTGGACATCTCACCACACACCGTCGGACACTCGCCGCTGTGGCATGAACGGAGGAGGCAAAATGTTGAGACAGCCCAAAAACACGGGAAAGTAATGCTGCAAATCACATCCCTCTACTTCAAGCCTATGGCACAACCTAATTTAGAACAGCTTCTGAAAACCTTAGTTTCAAAAGATTCTGGTAAAGCAAAAATAGGCGAGGCTCAGATGGAGGCGACAAAAATGATTAGAGGCCTCGGCAGATACGAGGAAAGATTGATAAGGGTGGGAGTGTTTAGTTTAGCGAGAGATGAGTAAGGGGGGAGATGATAAAAGTACACAAATTGTGACTCGGCCTGAGAAGGTACATCTGGCGCTATTTGCTATTTGCTATTTCTCATAACGCGAGAGAAAGGGGACATTGAATGAAGTCAGGAAGCAACAACCACCAGAAAAAAAAAAAAAAGCAGATAAAGGGATTTTTTTTTTTTCTTTCTTAATACACAACTCATAATTACTCTCTGGAACTTACTGTCAGAAGATATCACACCAGTGCCAAGAGCACGGAGAGGATGGAAAGAAAGGATTAGACACTTGCACAGATAGTAATGAGAGCATTTTCAGCTACCTTTGGAAAGATAAAGTTATAAATTAGGGTACAAACATTTACGCTTCAGGGCATGAGCCAACCTTTCATCACTGGGGGCTAGGAAGAAACTTTGTCCCAGGGACAGGTCCTTTAACTGTCCTCCACAGGCCTGAGGACTACAGCCAGGGCTGGAGAGACCCTGTGTCCAACGCGACCCAACCGCTCCTGCCCCTCTGCCTTCTCGGGTACCTCCATCCCGCACCGCTGACCCCAAACCCCTTTCCCCAGCCCGTCCCGAGCCCCCTCGACCCTCGGGGAGCCAGCGGGCACAGGGTGGCTGCCCACGTCCCCGGGCTAGCGCCTGCCCACGTCACCTGGCCCCAAACTGCTCGTTTCCTCTTTCTTCTTCGCATCACATTTAAGTTTCAGGTCCGTATTTCGCCAGCCCTTCCTCTACCCGGTTTTTCAAACTGCCATTTTTTTTTCCTCCCTCAAAACTAAACCTGCAGCTTCAGTCCCCGCACCCATTTGGGCTCCCCCCCTCCCTCGGAGCCGCGGGGCGAAGCATCCATCCTCCTCCTCTTCCTCCTCCCCAGACCCACCAGCGATGCGCATACTTGAACGCAACTTCAAGATGTCAGGCAAATCGGCCTTTTTTTTTTGATCTGAAGCCACTCAGTAGAGGGAACCTACATCCCCGAGGAGGAGGAGGAGGAGGACGACCCTCCCGCCGATACGGCACCTGCGGGGCAGCGGCAGTCAGGCGCTATTACGGACCGCAGCGCTCATCAACGCGCTGGAACTGACATGCGATTCGGGGAGACAAAGAGAGATTTTGAAAGCAAGTCAGTCTATTAAATTTATACCTACCTGCACAATGTGAAACAAACCACATCTCGGTTTCCTTTCATGTGCATGACAGTCTTAACTTGTTTCTTTTAATCCCATAAAAGCAGCTAAAGCATGCAACATGCTTCCCAGAGATGAGGCAAACCGGTATTTTACTTCCTGACAGTGATTTAGTTTATAGGTTTGGGTTTGTTGGGGTTTTTTTTGGTTTGTTTTTTTTTTTTTTCCAGGGAAGATAATGAGCATTGTCCTAAGCTGGTACCACAAAGGAAACACTCCGCGTTACATACTAGACACCTGACATTTAAAAATGAATCCCATAAACTGACACTGTCCGTAACGGACCAAATACAGCTGCAACCCCTCGCGCCGCACAGACACCAGCATCGGCGGCGAAAAGCTCCCGGCAGCGCTCTCTGAGGCTTCTCCAGCAGTCAGCACCCTTCTGCGAACTCAACGTGCCTCTCGTTTCGTCAGCCCTACCCAAAGCCAGACTGGGGAGAGGACGGGGGCTGCGCTGAGGCAGAAACGACCCCGTACTAAATCCAGCAAATCCAAAGGGGTGAAGCGGTAATCCACCGATACGTTCCACCCCAGAGGGGGGTTTAAGTGCCTTTAATTCCCAGCTGCAAACCCAGTGAGCTGCCAGAAGGCGGAGACCGCCGAACACAAGGGGTTAATGGCCTTGCTAAAGAAAATGATACACATAATTTCCTTTTATCATAAAACAATACGTTTATTATTTTCTGTGTATCTGTTAAAGGGCACGGCCTTCTGAGTGGAAAACAAAACACAGCTCGGTCACATGTTTATTTGCTTCAGCTACTCCCTTTCCCTTCTGATAAATAATCAAACATGCCATCCAGAAAAAACAAAACCAGTGAGCTGGGAAATTTGATGGTCATCAAATAGACTAAGATACCAAGAAAAGCAGCCCACTGTTCCCACAGTGAGTTTTCTGCCCCACACCTACACTAACATCTGAGTAAATAACTTCAGTCACTCTCTCCATTTTCCCCATGCAATTACTCCTACTGTTAAACAAATTGTCCTTAAGGCAGTTGCAAACACCACTTTTTTTTTCCCTGCAAAGTAGAACAACTTCTGAACATTAAAAAGCCAGACTAGCAATATATTTTAAAAATATGTTTGTTGTACTTGCGGTTTGGCTGAACACACAGCTTGATTTCTCTCTCTCTCTCTCTCTCTCGCTCTCTCTCTCTCTTTTCTAGGAAGCTGGGGGTTTACAGTTTAAAATCTTAAAGTGTATTTGGATCTCGCAGAGGCAGGAAAAGCCTCAAGGAGGATGGGTTTTCTCCATAGGGCAGGCAGCATATTTTCCATTTTCTCTTATGTTTCACACCATAGGAGCACCACGAACGCTTACCAAAAAAAAAAAAAAAAAGTTACCTGCTATTTCAGTGGACTTTTGAGGGGGGAAGAAACAATTGAGAAACACCAAGTAGTTTTTAAAGTCATTTGAACAGAGAGGGGAAAAAATCCAGCATACGTGTTGCAACGCGGATTACCCAGAGGATCTGCGCTATCTTCCAACAACCCCCGAAGACCATTCATACAACAATCATTAATACTGAAAAACTGCAGAGAAAATCCCTCACGTGAGAAGTTAACAACCATTACCCGGCGTGAGCACGCTTTCCCTTTCCTTTTGTAGTACCACAGGTCTAAACAATAGTAATATGAATGAGATAATAGCCATGCTTGTCTCAGCAGCCTGATTTTTATTAGCATGAAATTGGTACAAATATTAGCAAGGCTGGTTTGCAAGCGGCGCCAGAGCCGCGATGCAAACAATTTGTAGAAAACAAAAAGCGACTCAGCGGGCTGGCACCTCTCTCTCTCGCTGCCCAGAACAGCAGCAACATTTCCCTTTTTTAGGTTTTTGTTTGGTTTTTTGTTTTTTGGTTTTGGTTTTTTTGTTTGTTTTTTTTTTTTAAGGGGGGCTATTTGCTTGGGGTTTGGGTTTTTTGGGTTTTTTTTTGCTACTCGTGCAAGTTGGAGGAGCACCCGGCGAGCAGCGGGGACGGCGACACGCGGCTGCTCCCAACTCCAGAGGGACGTCGCGAGGCGATGGGGGGCCCCGAAAAGAGGACTTGCTCCTCGCCACGCTTCTCCCAAAGCCGTGCCAAAAAAAAACCCAACCCACCCCTCGTTGTCAACGCCGCAGTAAACAACCTGAACCAGCTTCTTTCGCCTTAAACCTCAGCAATTCCCCTCCGAGCGCTGCCACGCTGCCCGCGCCGGGCAGCGAGTTAAAAGTTCAGCCCTGCCCTGCACGCTCCTCTCCTCCGAGCGCTCGCAGAGAAAAAATGAAGAGTTTAACAGAGTGAGCTCTTACTGTCCGCCTTTAGATTTCCGTCTTCGCGCTGGAGATGTGTTTCTGGCTGTTTCTGCGAAGCGGGGGCTGAAGAATGGTAAAAAGATGTTTGAATAAACAGGAAGCGCAGCGCAGCCGGAGCGCGGGCTGGAGGGAGACGGCGCTGGAGCGCTGCCCTTCGCCGGCAGGCACCGGGTCTCTGCCTCCACAGTAGCAACCTCTGCTCTTACCAAACGACAAAGAAACCGCAAAGCATTCCTTTCCCTAATTCTTCCCTCGCGAGGCGGCGGCGAGATCGGCGGGAGCGCGCAGGTAAGCTCCAAAGTTGGGGTTAGCGCTACACCAGGCGCAAAAAACCTGGCGATTCTGCGTTATTAAACTCCCCTCACCCACCCACCCACCCACCCCCGTCTGTTAGCAGAAACATGCAGAACTAATTATGGCCCCAACTAGACCAAACAGTGGCAAAAAGCACACCTCGCTTCCCTATCTAGGCAAATTCCCATTTGCACAGAAGTTCAGCCAGGCTTGACTCTCCCACCCTCTCCGGTGCTGTAACTCGCTTCTTAAAACCGGCTTGCGAGGCCGGCCGGGCTTCGGAGCTATTTTCTCTAACTGCGTGAACCGAAATATAAACAACCACCCCAAAAAAATGCAACTCGTCTCGGGCGCAGGACTCGCATCCAGCATCTCCGCGAGCGCGCGCGTTTGTTTGGCATTCAGGCAGATGCTTTCCCTCCTTCGGCGTCTGCTTCCCCTCCCTCCCCTAAAACAAACTACCTATTTAGCTGGAGATGACTAACTAAGCGTCTCCCCACCCAATTATCAAAGCCCTGTCTTCTGTCATATCGGTGACATGACACAGATATTGTCAAGGAAAAGTAAACTGGGGCTGGCACTCGAAGGCAGCTCGGGAAGGGATGAGCAGTCGAACAGCCATATTCAATAAAAAAGAGGAACAGGATTCCTTTAGAAAATGTATTGCTGTTGTGGCAACGTGCTGCTGCCACTGAAGGGACTGATTTGTTATTTAGCGTGTAGTCTTGGACTGTCTGTCATTCTGGGTGCTAATGCTCTGCTAAAATAACTCATTGGGAGCTGTCAGTGGGATGTTTACATAGGCCCCCAATCTTTTCTTCATACAAGGAAATTTTTTACTGGAATTCATCTTCTTTTGATCTCACATTCAAAGCAACAGCAGCTTGATAGACATGCAAGTCTGAAAGCAAATCCAGACGCTGAAGATAAACCGCCAGAGTATGACAGGCAGGAGCATCTAAAGCTTATAAAAATGAAGAGAACAGCATGTCGTCTGAGTATTACAATAGCAGAAATCAAGAGACATATTAGGTGGAACTGATCAGCCACAAAAACAGTTCAAAAGGCAGATCATAGAAACAGAAGACGAAGCTAGGAAGAAAAAAAAAAAAAATTGGAAAGATCTGCTTTACAGAGGCATCACCTCCTTTCTGAGCACCACAGCGTTTCCGCTCCAGCATGTAAACTTAAGGGGAAAAAAAAAAAAAAAAAAAAGAGGAGGGCTTGTGCCGTCTCTACTAACTCAGCAGTTCTTACCTTCGACTCACCAATTAATTTGCCGAGTGTACGTTTCAATTACGTGTTACTCAAAGTGAAATAAAAATAGGACGCCGTGCCACTCGCATCTAGCCCGGCCCTCCAACCCCCCCAGGGATGGGGAATCTGTGCCTCTTCACTAGGAACCGGGGGAATCGCATCCCCCTCCTCAGCCCCTGCCACCATTTTAGCCCGTGTGTCTTTCAAAGGGCCAAGTCTTGGGATGCTCTCGAGCTCTGCCTCTCCCACCGGTGCAGAAATATTAGTTCAGAAGATAATTTTATTGAAATTGAATTACGTTGTGCCACAGAGTCCGCAGATACGTACCAAAGATGACACTTGCCGGGAAACAATTGCTGAAACTTTCTCTAGAAACCCATACATTTTTAATTTTTCTTCCCCAAATAAGCTGCTTACTCTAATTGAAGTCAGCAAATATAATGAAAAAGTAATTCTCAAACAATTTTGTACTTAGAGCTGTTTGTTAACAAACACGGAAGGAGCAGCAGCGTTAGGTTAAAGGGCAGCAGGATTCCACATTATAATTTAGCCTGCGGTTATTTCTGATTAAGAACACCCTCCGGGACAGCAAAGCGAGATCTTCTTTTGCAGCAGGCATAGCTTTTAAAATTAGCCTCTTCTGCATAATAAAACCAACAGGAAAAGCGTGGATTTAAAACTGCAGCAACCAATTTGAAGCGGTGCAATCAGTTTACGTCTCCCTTTCTGCAAAACACCCTTCCCTGCCTCAGTCAAGTTACAAATGTAAAAACGCTCCCTGGATTCTGAAACTGTTGTAAGAAAGTCACCTTCTGTCATGCTTATGTAGCTATCTAATGTGCTAAAGGCTGATTATTTATCTTTAAACTGTACTAGTTTAATCTTTTAAGGTCACCACTAATCTGCTCCAACCTTTTAAAAAATAGCAGCTTTCAAGACTTACTGCTGGAATCGCGGAACTCAACGCTGAATGTCACTGTAAGGGATACGTTAGCCAGAACGAGCGCAGTTTTACAATGTAAACACCACATATAAATCCCCACCTAAATGAGAAGAAAAGTACGATCTCCGTGCCAGGAGAAATGTCGGTAAATAAGACCAACACCGTATTATTTCACACAGACGCCGTTCCAAACCACGTTCCTGTTCCTCTCTCCCTCCCCAGCACAAAACAGGCAAAACTTGGGAATCGTTTAAAGGATCATTAGGTGCTTTTTCTTTATCTTTTCCCTTTCGCAGCAGCAACTTTGCGTGCCCCCTGCAAAGCCTCACGGCCGCATTTGGAAGCCATCCTAAAGCCCAGAAAGCCCCTCGCAGGTTATTTGTGCGCGCGCTGCGCAGTGGCCCTTCTACAGTCGCCTTTTTTTCCTCTTCCCCTGGACTTCTTCTGGACTTGAATGTCACAGTAGACCTTGAATGTGAAATGGCTTCTAGCTAATTGCTTTAATTGCTTGAAGATGTGCAGGCAGGTGAAACCCGATCCCCTTGGCCATTGTAGAGACCAGGAACAACACAGGAATGTTTACATAGTGGTTTGAGTTTAATAGACAGTAGAGCTGAGTTTCAGACAGCTAGCAAAAACACAGCTAATAGGTGACCTCTTAATGTAGTCCTCCTTTTTAAAAACAAAATACAATTTCATTTTATACAAGGCAATGTCCCTAAATGCCAAGGTTATCTGCTTGACTTTTTGAGTGAGCATGCACTGCGTTGCACCTGACATTTATACCAGAAACCCTATCCTGAATGCATTTGCCTCTACCTTAAAACAAAAAGCACTTTATGTGTCAGTCACCTTACAAACAGATTAGAGCAGGATGGGGTTTCCTACTAAAGTGCAGTCATTTTAATTTAAAATTGAGTGGTTTTCACCACTGTCATTCCCCTTTTGCCCCAAAAACACAGGGGCAGGGGCTGTAACCTGAAACACCTTCCCCATCGCATCCCTGCATCCCGTCACCCGGGCACATCCCCGCATCCCCTTGCTTGGGCACATCCCTGCATCCCGTCACCCAGGCACATCCCCGCATCCCCTTGCTTGGACACATCCCTGCATCCCGTCACCTGGGCACATCCCTGCATCCCCTTGCTTGGGCACATCCCTGCATCCCCTCGCTTGGGCACATCCCTGCATCCCGTCACCCGGGCACATCCCCTCGCCTGGGCACATCCCCGCATCCCCTCACCCGGGCACTCCTGTGGGGACCGGCACAAGCCCTCGGTGGGCTCTCCTGGAAAGGCGAAGTACGACTTTTAACGACTTTTACTGCTTTTCCAGAGCTTCCAGTACATTTGCTACACACTGTGAAGATACGGACTAATGGCTGCGACGCGCCTTTTCAAAGGCGCAGCTTGGTTTCCCGCACGGCACAAATTCGGCAGCTCTTCCTCAGGTACAATTCCTCCTGACTGAGAACTGCAGCATTTGGGGTCACTGAGAATCAGGTGTGCTTTCCAAGAATCGTGAGGTAAGTAAAACACACTTGAATCCAGCCAAAGACCGGCGAGCAGGTACAGCCCAAGTGCGGAAAACAAAGCAGAAAGAGTGATTTTGGCAGTAGCGGTAGCATAAAGGCATTTACCGTAAATCTAGTCCAAAAAACAAACACCAAACCCAGGTAATACCTAATATTCTTCTTTGCTGGCACAGGCACTTTGAGTTTTGCTGCCAATCTTAAAAACAGTTAAAATCACTTGTACTGGGTGAATACTATCAGGGAAATGACACATATTACCTCCCAGACAAATAGAAATAAATAAACTAGCATTCATGTAGGAAGGAAGAAGGGAGGGCAGCCTGAGGAACAAGACTGGAAGAAGCACAAATGCACCGAGGCAGAGGAGCGGAGGCCAAACCAGCGTGTATGTAGTGCCAACCAGACAGGAAAACGACCCACAGCCCTGGAAGTAAAGGGCATTTCCAGTCTGATCTTTGCAATTCTGCTCAGAAAGTTTCAAATTCTCTAGTATCTTACGCCAAAACCGCCACCACCCCCCGTGGCAGGAGCAAAGAGAAGCAGGAGGAAGGCTGCTCCAGCCACTTCTGGATGCAACCGTGGTTTGCAGAAGACAATAGACGCTGGTTGCTCTGCTCTACCTTGCCTGTTATTCCCAATCCTCAGAAGCAAATGAGTAACTGATCTTAAATAATACAGAACAAAGGGAACAATAGGAGCTAGAAAGCAAGCTGGGATACTTGGGAACATGATTCTTTCTCTAGAGAGACAATCTCGCTGGCGCACACGCATGCACTGAGAGTTGTTGTCCTGTTCCCCCCATCACCTCTGAAAAGCTCAAATTCCAGCAACTGGGGGGTTTTAATAGATTTTTTTCAGTAATCCCCTCAGTTGTTATCCTGTTACCCTCACCACCTCCCAAAACCTCAAATTCCAGCAAACGGGGGGTTTTAGTAGCTTTTTTTGGTAACCCCCTCATCAGTTGTTGTCCTGTTCCCCCCCATCCCCTCAAAAAAAAAAAAAGCTCAAATCCCAGCATCTTGAGGGGGTTTTTTTGAG
>NW_009648041.1:1550897-1566364 GCF_000708025.1 Charadrius vociferus | reverse complement strand
AAGTAAAGGGCATTTCCAGTCTGATCTTTGCAATTCTGCTCAGAAAGTTTCAAATTCTCTAGTATCTTACGCCAAAACCGCCACCACCCCCCGTGGCAGGAGCAAAGAGAAGCAGGAGGAAGGCTGCTCCAGCCACTTCTGGATGCAACCGTGGTTTGCAGAAGACAATAGACGCTGGTTGCTCTGCTCTACCTTGCCTGTTATTCCCAATCCTCAGAAGCAAATGAGTAACTGATCTTAAATAATACAGAACAAAGGGAACAATAGGAGCTAGAAAGCAAGCTGGGATACTTGGGAACATGATTCTTTCTCTAGAGAGACAATCTCGCTGGCGCACACGCATGCACTGAGAGTTGTTGTCCTGTTCCCCCCATCACCTCTGAAAAGCTCAAATTCCAGCAACTGGGGGGTTTTAATAGATTTTTTTCAGTAATCCCCTCAGTTGTTATCCTGTTACCCTCACCACCTCCCAAAACCTCAAATTCCAGCAAACGGGGGGTTTTAGTAGCTTTTTTTGGTAACACCCTCATCAGTTGTTGTCCTCTTCCGCCCCCACCCCATCACCCCAAAAAAAAAAAAAAGCTCAAATCCCAGCATCTGGAGGGGGTTTAATAGATTTTTTTTCAGTAACCCCCTCATCAGTTGTTGTCCTGTTCCCCCCTCATCACCTCCGAAAAACTCGGATTCCAGCAACCCAGGGGGTTTTAACAGATTTTTTTTGGTAGCCCCCTCATCAGTTGTTGTCCCGTTCCCTCCCCGTCACCTCCCAAAACTTCAAATTCCAGCAAACGGGGGGTTTTAGTAGCTTTTTTTGGTAACCCCCTCATCAGTTGTTGTCCTGTTCCCCCCCCCCATCACCTCAAAAAAAACAAAACAAAACTCAAATTCCATCAACTGGGGGCTTTTAATAGATTTTTTTTTTTTTTTCTTCCTAGTAAGCCCCTCAAAAAAAAGGGGCAAGAGGGAAAAAGGTCCAGGAAAAAGTTCAGAATAGGAAAAAAAAAACCCAAAACGCAAAACAACCCGGTGTCAATTTAAAGATTTAGTATAAACTAGTTCAAGCCTGTGGGAGGAACGCTAAGTGGAAAAAGTAAACACGGTCCGTCCGTCCGTCCCCCCAAGTAGTTCCCCTGGAAGAGGAACCCGCAGCCCGTGCCTGGTACCGCCGCTGCCCCGCGCCCGGGGAGGTCAGCCCAGCTATGCCAAACTGACAGGTTCAGTTTACAGCAGGCCAGAGCTTTGTTTGGATATACTGGCCTTGCTCACCGCCAGCTTAACAACAGATGGCCAGAAAACTTTCATTATGTTGCAGAGGGCCGAACTGCAAACAATCGAGAGAGGGGGGAGCGAAAACTGTGAAAAGTTTAACTCTCTGCAAGCCGAGGGAGGACGCGCCGGACTCAACGGGATCGGCTTCTCGCTCCCATGCCCCGGGCATGTGCGCCTTTAAATTAATTAAAGAGGGATGGGGTGATTAATCGTACCTGCGCACCGTCTCGGGGATGCTGAGAAAAAAAAAAAAGAAAAAAAAAAAAGTAGTTGTGATTTGACAAGGTCATTTCAATAAAAGGAGCATTCCAGAAGAAAAGGGACTTTGACAGATTGCAAAGCTGCTTTTAAACCTTCCTCGAGCCCACGGCTTCAGGAAAGTTATAGGAAAGTTTTGACAATAATCATCCAATCGGAGTTTATCAAGAGCTTTCCGATGAGTGTTTTTCCATCTCCAGAACCAGACCCTCTGTCCATCCAATTCCCACTTCAAACTTTCGCACTTGACGACGAGAGAAGGCTGCCAAATAATCTAAGGCGCAGATCTGAATATGATTTATCCAAATCTGTGTATAATTTAAATATTCATTAAATTGATTCGATTCATACGCACCCTAATATCTTTTAACGCTCTAAGGCAGGTTATAAATGCACCTTCCGAGGTTTAATTCAATTGACAATCTTATACACATCTCATCACTGGAAACGCATTATTTTATATTATTCAAGAAATGAACAAATCTGTTTTCCACAAATGTATTTTAAAAGCGACTCTTTCCTGTTATTGAAAGAAAATTGTGTTTATTACTCCTTTAGCATAGTGTAAACTCATAAACGTCAACAGAGAGTACAAGGAAAACTGTCAACTAAATATTGTTTCCTTCATGAGCTGCTCTTCCAAGTCAATTACGCCTTTCAACTTCTGGGGCATTGTATGATAAACTGGCAGTAAAAATCATTCACATTAATATACCATGGTGCCTTGCCTGCAAAAGGTAATTAAAGAAGTAAATGACTCATAAGAATAGACATATTAGCTGCAAAATGAAAGGCAACTGAGCTGCCACATGAAAATATGTACCATTAAGATACTGCATTTTCATATTCCTGTAATCAGCTTCAGTAGACTAATGCTTATTTAATCCAGTTCTCTGCTAAGTCCATCAACAACTGTTTTTTGCTGTTTTCTCCTTGACTGAACATTATGTGTGCAGGTTCGGAATAAATACTGCAATAAGATTTTTGCATAGTCAATTGAAGAACAGGTTTTTTATCTTTTAAAAACTATTTTTCTTTCCCACCAAGAGGAATGCAGCAGAGAAGGATACCAAGGAAACCCCCGCTTTCTGGGGTTCATTCAGTGCCGATACGCTTTGAGTGAAAGGTATACCCCGTTCCAGCGTGCACCATTTTGATTGGGGAAACTATTAGCAGGAAAAACGAGCCTAATGACTCCATCTTCCAAATTTCCTATTCCTCACGTAGGAAACGCTTCCCTGTGCTAACGCGTGTTTTCGTGAGGGTTAGGAAAATGAGAGCAGTTCGCTCTTTCTTAAGTCTTTGAGGCAAAGTGGAGCAAGGAGAGGAGCAGGCACCGCTGGCTTTGCGGAGTGGATGGAGACGCAGGCTGGAGAGCCTGTGGGGCATCGCCCTCGGACCATGCACATCCCAACCACCCGCCCTCCCCCAGCCCTGACTTTTGGAAAGATTCAGACAACGAAAGACTCCAACTCCAACCCCAGCCAGACACCGACCTGGCATCCCACCCTGGGAGAGGGACCCCCAAGCTCAGAACCAACACGTGCTCCTGATTTTGGGCAACCTGGTCTAGTGAGAGGTGTCCCTGCTTATGGCAGGGGGGTTGGAACTCGATGATCTTCAAGGTCCTTTCCAACCTAAACCATTCTATGATTCTGTGATTTTTGGAGCTTGGGAGCTCACCCTGCCTTCGGGCGATGCCTCCTGCACACCTCAGGCCACCCCTGCTCTGCGGCCATCAAATAAATCCAGGTCTTTTGGTAAAGGGCGTTGGGTTTAACTTCCCAAGCTGTGTCCTTCTGCTCCCACAGGGATGGCAGAGAGATGGTAAAATTCAGAGAACAAAGTACACTTGTCTCCATCCTCCAAACTAACAGCCTGCAAAATACTCAAACTCATCCTGTTTGAGAGCAGTAATTAAAATATTCTTTTCATCACAATAATAGCTCTGTAAGGCCAAGATCCAAACTGCTTTTGACTGCAGAGTTACCACAATTATTTCATTTTCTGAAGTACGGGGTGGAGTTAACTCCATTATCTCGGCTATCGCTATGGTGCGACTGTTGACAAACGCCGACTTTTCTAACTGGCAGACGCTGTGTATGTACCATCCATCCTTTATTTATTGTGCCCGACAGAGGTTTATCCTTGCAAAAAGAGATCTTTCAAGAAAAATCGGAACACAATGCTTTGGAACCTGCATTATATGTTGCTTATTTATCACTATCAGCGCGAAATAGTATAAGACTTAAAATGTAGGATCAATCATTATTTAAACTGTATTATTGCTTCTCCGTTTGAGCAGACATCACTTTGTACCCACAATTAATGAGCTCTAGTCCTTTTTCTAATTAAGGAACAAAGGTTCTTGTGTGCAGAGTATAGAGTGACACTGTCTAGAGAACACACATTTAAATAGAAGAGAATCCTTCTAATTACCTTAAAATAGGATTTTTAATATCCAGGAACATAATAGGATCAAGAAATTAGAGCATCTACAACAGCATTTACAAATAAGTCATTACAAAACACTGTTACAAGGTAATAATGCATCCCTAAAAATAACTGGACCTTATGGAGAGTGGTGCCTAACACTTCCATATTTGTGCAATTAACCTTTGTGCATTGATACACGGAAAACGCAATACGAAAATTATTTTACGTATGTGTATATACGTAGAGACAAATCTGAAAAGAACGAGGAGTCGGCTATGAGAGCATAAAATACTTCAGGCTCGCACAGATTAGGATCCAAACACGTAATTAAGAAAGCCAGAAAGGTAACCTCGCTTTATCCAGTAATTAGGGCTGTTAGAAATAGGATACCGTCTCTCAAAAGTGTTACAAATATACCGCACTACTAAATTACCTGCAGTGCTGGGAAAGTATACTCGCTATCAAGGGCAAAGCTGCTATACACTGAGGTAACAGTAAATGACAGACTGTTGTTCAAGTCCATTAGCTGCTATGTGATAGGAGCACATTCACTAGCACACGACCTGTGAAAAATCTTAGATCTCTTTAAATCTTTGAATTGGATTGCTGCATTAATTCTTAAGAACTGCAATCCTTCAACCAAGTCAAATTACCCTCATTAACAGGGGAAAAACTGCCTCTGCAATAAGTTAAAAAAAAAAAGATATTTATTACCTATAATCACTTTCACGTACTTCACCTGGAAGCGTGACAAACCGGGACAACAACTTCAGAGGCTGGCACCAGTTCAGCCGCTGGTGGGGCCGGGACGGAGGGGACGCGCGCGCCGTGCACGCGTAGCTGTCTGGGCGCACGCCTGCGCGCTCCTGCGCCGACGTTCAGCGTACAGAAATGTGCTTCTCGGGGGGAGGGGGGTGGGTGGGGGTGAAACTGAATGAATGCGCTAAGAAAAGAAAAATCACTAAGAATAAGCACAGGCAATGAAGCGATCTGTGTGTGCGCCACTGAAATAACCGCAAAAGAGGAGGGGAAATTCTTCAGTTATTCAAGGCTTGATTAGAACACTACTTCATAATTAGGCATGTTACAAGTATTGTCATCAACCAGAAAATTCATGTACTAACTAAAAGGTCTCAGAAGCTGGCTCAAGCCTTCTATTCATTAACAACATCTGCTATTAATGTTTAACCCTCATAAACATGCACAAAACGTTCAGCATTCAACGAAGATTAAAAATAAATATTTTGTTGTTCTGTTTTATCCGTGTGCTGATCTGCACGGTCCTGCGAATATCAAGAATCGCTGCAACGGCCAGGGAGAGAACGGACAAATATTTGGTCTTTGTTGGAAAGAAGGTATTTCTTTCTCCAGTCACTGCTTCTCTGCACTTCAGATGTTACAGCTTCCGAGCCAGGCCAGTGCAGCACAATAAACAGCACGGCAGACATACACGTGTACGTACACCTATACGACGCTATGAATCATTTATTTTAAAGGTGAGACTCCCCGCAACAATTTTCAGGCCGAGTGTTTCAAAGGACCCTCTGTTTAAATTTTTTTTCCAATTTAAAAAACGAGCGCTCCCGGGGACGAAAGATTCACTGCGAAACGGGGAGCTGAGTAAGTCCAGGATCCAGAAATGAGAAACAGAGCGTTTCATCTTCGTTTTACTGCTCCGGGTCCAGATGAGATCTCGCAGTCAGATCCTAACGGGCAGATCTTTGGAAGAGTCTTTGGAAAGACTCATTTTCCACCACTGCGGTTTTAACGTAAGCGCAGCAATCTGCGGGCGCGGGCTCATTCACCGCGCGGAGGCAGAGCTAAGCGGTGAGCTAACGCGACTCTCTAATGACTCCTGCAAACGCACCAGGACATCCTCCATCCCTGTCCCCCTTCCCACGCACGGCTGTCGGTGGCACGCATCCCTGCCCATCCCCACCGTGCCTCACACGGGCAGCCCTGGGCGCCCGAGTACGGGGTTGGCAGGTCCCACAGCTCCGTCCCCTGCCTGCGTCCTCTCGCCCACCCACCCCGCCACCCCCTCCGGGCCAGCTGAGCCCCCGGGTCCCCGCAGAGCCCGTGGTACCAGCAGCGGGCGGGCGAAGATCCAGCCCGTACTCATCTGACCGCAGTATTTTTCATCCGCGGCAACACCAAAAATACAAACCAAAGCCACAGAGCTAATGAAAAATACAGCTTTTTTGTCTTCAAACATGACATTCATGGCGGATTCACTGTCGGCGTGTTGCAGCACGCTCTATTCTTAGCACCGTGCCTTTTAAAGTTAGGCCCATTATTTTCTACGGTGTATCAAGATCAGTATGTATAACATATGCCATATTGTTGACACTTCCCTGGATGTACTGCATGCCATATGCCTAAAGCACTAAAAGGGGTGATGAACAGAGTGGCAATACTGAAAGGAGAACAAGATACACCGAGCATGTTGAATGAATTCAGTTATATAATTCAGCCAATAAGGGTTTCCATACATTTAACAATCTCCTTAGCCCCCCCCCCCCCTTTTTTTTTTTTCTTGCCTCTTATACAAAAAAATGAATTTAACAACTTTCCGCTGTGAAAAGTTAACACGCTGGACGCGTATTCAAAGCAAACCTTTAATCACAGTGGGCCCACCAGGTCTAAAAAGTATACATGTAAAGATAGACCATATATAATCACACCAATAAAACAAACAAAAAGGGACGATTCATACGTTTTAGCAATAAACTTAAAAAATAAAACATACAGTTCTGCTCCTGCTTCTACTTGTCCTTTATTTTACCTTTCATAAATCTACACCCCAAGTCCAATTCCTAGAACTGGGGAAGATGTCATCTTGCCCATCTTTAAAGGTTTATTTACTAGTTTCCTTACTAAGAATTATTATTTGAAGAACCCTGAAACTAATGCTCTCTTACACTACAGTATTTTTGTCCAAATCTTCTGGAACAGATTATAAAATTGAAATGTAAGAAGGAACACAGCCGAGCTATATTTATAACAAGAACGCCGCTCTTCAGCATCTGATACATACACATGTGTATCCTCATTTCTCTGCCATCCCTCTGCGCACTCTCATGGGTACACTAGCTGCACACTCGTCATTAAAAAAACAAAAAAAAAAAAAGAGGGAGAGAAAAAAAAAAAGGAACTGACTCATCACTGAGAACAGTTTTGACAGTGCTTGCATGCAGAGCCCTGGCAGAAAGGTTCAAGCTCTTCGGTTCCCCACTGGCGACCAGCTACAAACGACATACCTTGGACTGAACGAATAGCCGGGAAAAACAAAAACATGCAAACGCTGGGCACGGGTACGGGCGGGTTGCGCAGATGAACCCAGCTCTAATCTCCAAGTTTAACCCTTGGAGCTACGTGCTACCTGAAGGAATGAAAAGATCGGGCATGTCTGGAAGCGGGTATCGCTACAGGAAACTCCTACCAAGTTTCTACTGCCAGGACACCGCAAAGGTCCCCGGGAAAAGGGAAAAGCATCGCAAAAACGTCCGGTGTGTGCACAGGGCACTTCCAGGGGCACATCCCGCCCCGCACCGAGCGCAGGGCCATGCAGGGGAAGCAGGTTGCTCTCCCGGTGTACGGGGAGTGCGGCTGCTCCTCTCGGGGATGCTGCTAATGCTCTGGAGCTAATGATGCCATGCAAAGCTGAGGCTTCCCCGTCCTCCGTCGTTAGTGCCACCATACACCCACAGGCAACGGATCAAAGGGGCTATGAGAAGATAAGGAGAATCCATTTTAATTTCAAAACATGAAAATTCTGGCACAGGAGATCACTAAAGAAGATCAGTTCTGTTATGTTTCAGTGGTGTGTTGAAGGGGAATGTTGCATTTTAAATGTACATGCACATACCTATTCATTTGAGTAAGCAACATCATTAGCAGCATAAAACAACATAAGAGGAACATGGGACTTTTGTTAAAGTGGAAGGCAGAATCCTCTTCATGAAAAACATCAAAGAAAAAGAACACATGCTGATGTTTAAAAACAGTCTATGTCTAATACAGAACATCAAGACTTTAAAAAAAAAAAAGCACAAACCAACATCCCCCCCCCCTTGCTTCACAATATTTTCCTTAGAAACAAACCCAGCCCTTACTGCTGACCAGCAATTAGCTGTCACGGCCAGTTTAAAGCACTGGTTTTATAATTCACTAGCGACTACTCAGATAAAAATTTACATGAACAAATTTCACATTGTCAAAATCAGGACAAGTGGAAGTTTTGTGAGTTTAAACACGTGCACTTCATCGGTATTAGACCAGAAGGTAAAGGGGGGCACATTTCCCCCCAAATTAGGAAAGGAGATGGTTCGGAGGGGCCTGCCAGGGCCTGCCCTGGTCCTGCTCTGAGCTTTTTTGGGGGGAAAACAGAAACAAAACAAAGCAAAGAAAAGAAAAAAAAAAAGAAAAAAGGTTTGTCTTGCAAAAAGCCATGACCGTACAGCTATTTGCAGAGGGAACTGTTGAACAGGCGTCACCTCCTGTCAGCATCCCCGGGTTTGTGCTTTCACTGCGCTTGCCCACGTGATGTCAAGCAACGGAGCAAAAAAGCCTTTTACCTCCTGGTCTCCGACTCAGGGCTGCTCCAAGCAGAGTATAGCCAAACCTTCTACTAGCTCTTGGCGACGTTAGTTTGATGGACTTCATCCAGGTCCTTGTGGACTACTGTCCATATTAGGAAAAAATCCCCACTTGACACTGGCACAGGGATCCAGCCCTGTCCACAGACATCGGCAGCATTGCAGATTTCTCCTCGAAAGCCAGGTTGAGACACAAGGACCACAGACATGCCGATGTGCCCACGGTCCTTCATAATCAGTTTCATGTAAGGCAAGAAACAATCCTACCAGGGCTAATTAAAACATCTCTTGTGCTTGCGCTGTAAAAAAAAGGCACACAACTACACAGCAGCAACAAAAACAAAAGTAAAAAAAAATAAAAAATCCCCTAACCCACCCTGTGGTGAACTTTGTTTCCTTTTTCGCGCGGCACTGGTGACGTTCGCAGGAGAGCTGAGAAGGGTAAAAGGGCATCGCTAACATGGCAGCTATTGAATTCCACCGGGCAGATCCCCGAGACCTGTAACGAGCGCCTGCTTCCTACCCATCAGGCCATTAATCACCCCGACTCCTAAAAGGTTCAATTCATGTGCCCGCTCAGAGAACTCATGAGATGCCTGATAGTCATATGTCATTTGAGAAGGGAACAAAACTGTATTCTTCTCTGAACTGATGTAGCTCCTATTACCAAGAGACTCTCTCCCTTGGGAGCAACCAGAAGAGAGAAATGAAGGAGAGCTGACTCAAAGCTCTGCCTCGCAAAGACACGTAATTGATGCGGAAGGGGAAGAGAGTTATAAGGAATCTGCCACTACTGCCGTATTTTACCAATAATCTGGGGAACTGGTGAAAGGATTTTCAAAGTGGTGAAAAAAATCTTCAATTTACTAGATACACCCTCAACAGACGAGCTGCCCTCCAGCGAAGACTGCCCTCCTCCATGGATAAGAGCTTGGCAAAAGCAAAGGAGGTTTTCTCCATCTTAAAATTGGACCATTCCTCCTACAGATTAACTTCACTCTTCTTGGGACCCTTCGAGCAGTTGGAGGTGATGCCCAGGCACCATGTGTGCTCGCAAATCCTTTGCTTCCCTTGATACCCACTGCTTCAAAATCTCGATCCTTATCTAACTGATGCTCTTTAAAGCCTGGGAGCTACCGACCTGTGAGACAACTCCAGCTCCTTACGGCTGCACAGCAGCACCCATGAGCCCAAGCACAAAGGCACGGGGGTCCCTGGCACCCAGGGGACCCCGGCTCCGTCTCGCTCGGGGCACGGCAGCGGTGAACGGGGAGAGGGGGATAAGCTGACCCCCCTCGCACACCGCCTCCCCGGACCAGGCTGAGATGTGACACACACACACACACACATTGCTTGACAGTGCCATTTCCTGGAAATGACAACGGAAAAGAAAAGACGATGAAAAAGGGCAATACGTGCTTTTCTCAGCTTAAAAAACTATGTGGTTGTATTGCTTTGCATTTAGTGGAAAATTAAGAAAGAACAAGCCATCATTTATCCTGCCCTCTTGCTTCTTCATACGGCTTTTCTTCATTTAATTACTGCTCTATCAAGCAAACTCATAGATAAAACAGACACAAATATAAAAACCTAAAAGCACCTCAGCAATTGTTTCACATCCTCATTAGTTTTCCTGGAAATAGTCCATGCCTCAATAGAAACGTTATCCACATTCTCTATTTTCCCCCCTCCTACAAAATTCAGCAACGACAATTTTTCCCCTCGAACTCGGTGGCAAAACTAAGTTTCGAGGCAGCCTGGCATATTCACTGCCACTCGAATCTTTCTCTTTCTCCCTGGCACCTTTTGATCTCTGAGGCTTTGGAAACACTAAGCTGAACTGATCTCCTGCTGTAATTCATAATTACCAATTCACAGCATTTTTCAACACTCTGTAGATGTCAGGCTGCTGCTTAGGAGTTAGCATACAATTGAAAAATGCCGAAATTTGTTCGCCAATTGAGATATTTTTTTCCTCAAAATTCTCCCCATTCCTCCCGAGCGCTACAAAAACCACATTGAGCTGCTGCTGTCACCGCAGAGCCAACTTGGATGCCTGGTGCTGCGGAGAGCAAAGAGGAGGCAGAGGGGCTGCTTTCAAAGGGCTCACAGTGTTGAAAAGGGGTCTGCGATACATAAACAGCCCTTTTCAGGTTCAAAAATCCTCTTTTCCCATTCAGCATCACCGCTATCCCTATCGGCTTCGCCCCCTTGCAGCCGCCCCCCAGCAGGCTGACACAGGACGCGGCTCCACAGGCGATAGCCGCGCTCAGCCCTCATCTCTCGGCGTGAACTCATCACTGCCGCGCTCTTGCTCCAACCTATGGAGAAACGCAAACGGCCATCGCCGGCCAGATCTCGGTCCCAGCCCAAACTGCAGCCCACAGAAGAGGGCAAAGCTGCCCGTGCGGAGGCTAACGGGGTCGTCCCGGCGGCCACCTTTGTACCCAGAACACAATCTTGGCCATTGTTCTACGGTCATGAAAAATTAAGCTGGATGGTTAAAATTTCCCACTCCAAGTTTTGGTATGAGGCCCCGCGGTATGTTTTGCTCTCGTGGCTCACCTACGGGACCTCGAGCGGAGGAAGCCCATGCTGGGAGCGAATGTAAAATATGGGAGAGTGCAGGCTGGAGAGAAAGTCTGAACCAGAAGTGTTTGAATTAAAATAAATGTTTCACTAGAGGCTTGATCTTTCATTTAGCTTGCGCCCCGAGTTCTCGCGCAAACAACTAGCAATACACAGCCCCTCTGAAACGATCTTTAAGTCCTTCAACAAAATAAAAAAGCCTCTTTTCCACCACCTGGATTTTACAGATGGGGCAACTAAGGCACAGAGACAGGAAGAGTGCGACACCAGGAAAAATAGTTGTGAACTAAAAACAGAAAAGGAGTTTTGAACATTTAAAAGTAGAATTAGATGCAAAAAACCCCCAACTTTTCTCTGGTTGCCTACTAGCATAACTTAGCTCAAACCCTTTCTGGTCCTCGCTTCAATATCATCAGTGGATTTACAAATTGGTAAATCCTCATATTCAATTTTTGGTGCTGAAAACAAAAGAAAAAAACCCCCATTCCTTGTAATCTTTAAACAACTGTAAGCCACCTCTTGGAAAACATTGCAGCATTTCCCTGCTGGGCAAGGAAGCATGCCAAAATGCCAACGTCCCGCGGGCTGCAGCCTGGCCGGGCCGCAGGTTAACGCTGCACACAAGTCCTCCAAACCACCCCGGGGCAAAGAGAGGTCTCGCACCAAAATCCCAGCCCAAAATACTCCCCAGCCTTCGGAAAAGTTCAGGTCCAGATCCACATCCATGTTTTTTACCTCAGGTTTATAGCTAAACCAAATATAAGGATTCTCTTGACTTCATCCAAAGAATAGTCTTTTAAGACATAAGACTCAAGAACCAATAAAAAAGGTAATTTAACAATATCTGTAGTGTGTCACCAATCATTTAAAGGGCCTTGAGGCTGCTGCATTCCCACTACAGTACAGTAGCTTTCCCACCCTGCTGGCTTTCAATTGACACCCTCTGTGTTGATATTTTTTTCCAACTTAAGCTCGACGGCATTTTTTAAAACTTCCCCTCACAGCTGATGTCCTCCGCATGTGCCACCGCTGGGTCCCAACAGCACCACTCCGGGCAGGGCCAGGGCAAGGCATGGCTCTGCTGGAGCCATGGAGAAGGGAGAAACTTAAATTTAGGTGGAAGAAGCTGGAAAAGGAAGAAATGGAAGAAACAGAAGAAGAGGAAGAAGAGGAAGAAGAGGAAGAAGAGGAAGAAGAGGAAGAAGAGGAAGAAGAGGAAGAAAAAAAAGGAAGAAAAAAAAGAAAAAAGGAAGAAAAGGAAGAAAAGGAAGAAAAGGAAGAAAAGGAAGAAAAGGAAGAAAAGGAAGAAAAGGAAGAAAAGGAAGAAAAGGAAGAAAAGGAAGAAAAGGAAGAAAAGGAAGAAAAGGAAGAAAAGGAAGAAAAGGAAGAAAAGGAAGAAAAGGAAGAAAAGGAAGAAAAGGAAGAAAAGGAAGAAAAGGAAGAAAAGGAAGAAAAGGAAGAAAAGGAAGAAAAGGAGGACGAAAAGGAAGAAAAGGAGGACGAAAAGGAGGACGAAAAGGAGGAAGAAAAGAAGGAAGAAAAGAAGGAAGAAAAGAAGGAAGAAAAGAAGGAAGAAAAGAAGGAAGAAAAGAAGGAAGAAAAGAAGGAAGAAAAGAAGGAAGAAAAGAAGGAAGAAAAGAAGGAAGAAAAGAAGGAAGAAAAGAAGGAAGAAAAGAAGGAAGAAAAGAAGGAAGAAAAGAAGGAAGAAAAGAAGGAAGAAAAGAAGGAAGAAAAGAAGGAAGAAAAGAAGGAAGAAAAGAAGGAAGAAAAGAAGGAAGAAAAGAAGGAAGAAAAGAAGGAAGAAAAGAAGGAAGAAAAGAAGGAAGAAAAGAAGGAAGAAAAGAAAGTAAAGACTGTTGACCGGGTCCCACAGCAATAACTAACCTCACTCATTTGCCAGGGCATCCATCACTTGCTGACTAATCTGAGGGTTTTTTTGGAAAAAAACGCAACAAGAGTGACCCTCGCGGCCGTTTTGCCTGTCTGAGCCTGAAGACTGCTTGGGAGACAGAGTATCTGAGACGGGGGAAACGCTCCCTTCATCTTTGCTTGGTATGAGCGGCACTGTCAGCGACTGGTTCCGATTTTCGGCAATTTTGGGCAGAGCCCAAAAAGCCACGAAACACTTCGCAGGTGGACCCGTGGCACCCAAGGGCGCCCACCAGCGTGCCCGCCCATGCCACCGCAGCCTCCCACCCTGCTGCCGCCGCGCTCGGTGGCAAGCAGGGGACAGGCACATCTACTCCCGAACCCCTCACAACTTCTGCCTGCCCCGTTACTCCCTGGAACACAACCGTGCCGGCCTCCCACCTCGGTCTCTGATGCAGAACAGCCATGGGTGTTATTAGCAGAAGAGAGCAGCGGGGAGGAAACGGGTGGAAGACCCCCACTTAAAACACACTTACCCACTGCAAGTGAAATTAATAGTCATAAAAAATAAACTCGTTCGCAAAGTTTCGCTTTGCAAATACCTATAGCATACCCTACCACCGGCGTCAGTAATAAGTTTTCAAACGGATAACTGCTAAATGAATATATCTGCTAAAGGCATCTTTTTCTTTCTTTTTTTTTTTTTTTTGTGCACTCCAAGGTTATGTGTTTAGCAGGCTTCGATACTTCAATGAAAAATTGAGGTGGCAATGATTTGCAGACTAAATTAATGTTAAATACTTCAAAGAACTGGACAAACAAGTCAGCAGCAAAAATTTTATGGGTTCACTTCCTTCAAGGGAACTTAAAGAGCCAGCATTTTATTGCTGTGAATTCTAGTCACTCCTTTTACCCCTCAGCATCTGTTTGAAATATGTAGTAGACAATTGCTTTTTTGGCTCTGACTCAGGTGGTTGAAATACAGGACAAACAGACTACTGTATATAAGCTTTCCTCCAGCAATGAAAATTTTTATTAACTCTCTTGCATAGCAAACGCGGCTGCCTAGCTTCCAATCCCTATAGAATCATCAAGGAATGTGGCTAGTTATTAATTCTGGTGGTCAAGCACGGGGTGGATATGCTGAGACTTGTCTGCAATATGTAACCTCACATTTCAAAAAAAAAAAGAGAGAGAGAGGAAAAAAAAAAAGCTACAGAGGGAAGGAAAAAAATAAATGAGTTCTGTTTAGTTCATCATTCATATGTGTAAAATTCCACCTAAATACTAGCTCTGTACATAAATATGTCAGCCTTGTCAAACGCACCAGCCAAAGAAAACATGGCCCATGGTGGAGGGGTTCAGAATTACCCTCAGAGCCACGAACCTGCCCCACCTTCCGTCGCTGTGTCAAATTCAGGAGTTTTCTCCCCTCGGTGCTTCATAAAAACAACCTGCAAATGCTGCCTAAAAATTACTCTTCTCACCCCACCCAGCTGAAGCACTGGGGAAAAGAGAGAAGAAGGACAAAGGTACATAAACCAAAAAGGAAGGTCCTCGATCCGCAGAAGACTTAACTATTTATAAGGATCCTGACCCCCTCGAACTCCTACAGTCATTGCTTCTGCATCCTCAACACTACCTGTGTAGCGGTGACCACTTTTGCAAAGCTTTTCATCACCGAGAAGCGATGCGAGACGGTTTCCAGCATTTAACGTTGAGTAAAACGCCCTCTTTAAGTCGCGGTTATGGGCTAATTTGAGCCAACCTTTGGCTGTCGTAGTGCACTACAGGTCACTTTTAGCCTTCTGTTGTGTTTCCAATGTCATAAATACCTCATAGCAGTGGTCAACATTTAAAAATAAACACTTGCCATGTATTTTCTACAAAAAACAGCTTCAACTGTCTGAAATAGTGTAGATAGGGATAGAGTGTACCATCAAGGTACCCCCAAGGGATAGAGTGTACCATCAGCAAGTTTGCTGATGACACAAAACTGGGAGGAGTGGCTGACACGCCAGAAGGCTGTGCTGCCTTACAGCGAGACCTGGACAGGCTGGAGAGTTGGGCAGAGAGAAACCTTATGAAATTCAACAAGGGTAAGTGTAGGGTACTGCATCTGGGGAGGAATAACCCCATGCATCAGTACAGGTTGGGGGCTGACCTCCTGGAGAGCAGCTCTGTGGAAAGGGACCTGGGAGTCCTGGTGGACAACAGGATGACCATGAGCCAGCAATGTGCCCTGGCGGCCAAGAAGGCGAATGGCATCCTGGGGTGCATCAGGAAAAGTGTGGCCAGCAGGTGGAGGGAGGTCATCCTCCCCCTCTACTCTGCCCTGGTGAGGACGCATCTGGAATACTGCGTCCAATTCTGGGCTCCCCAGTTCAAGAAAGACAGGGATCTGCTGGAGAGGGTCCAGCAAAGGGCTACAAAGATGATTAGGGGATT
>NW_009648041.1:1507169-1550855 GCF_000708025.1 Charadrius vociferus | reverse complement strand
GCCCAGTGATAGGACGAGGGGTAATGGGCAGAAGCTTGAACATAGGAAGTTCCATCTTAACATGAGGAGGAACTTCTTTACCTTGAGGGTAGTGGAGCACTGGCACAGGCTGCCCAGAGAGGTTGTGGAGTCTCCCACTCTGGAGACATTCCAAACCCACCTGGACGCTGTCCTGTGCAACCTGTTGTAGGTGACCCTGCTCTGGCGGGGGGGTTGGACTAGATGATCTCCAGAGGTCCCTTCCAACCCTGACCAGTCTGTGATTCTGTGAAATCCCACTGCTTTGCAGTTATTATCAATTTTTGTATTTTTAGTGGATACTTAACACAGAGATTTTTAAATGGCTGGATTTTGCTTAAAGCTCCCCTTCAGTTTTGCTGTATTTTTGAGAAACAAAGCAACAGCCTACAGCTCGCTGTCTATTTGCTCAAGCTAATTTCCGCACCAACAAATTTAATAGTTTAAACGAGTCTGTTCCACCAATGCCATAAATCGGCGAACGTGACTGCAACGTGATGAGCGTGATGAGCCATCAAGGGCTGCATATTGCACAGTCGTCCGTATCACGACATGTCCCATGACGCTGAATCTCCCTGATCTCACACACCACAACCCGAAGCAATGTCCTTACACCATTTTCTGGTCATCACACCCCACCGGTGTCCATTTGATCTTCTATTTCTCTTCCTATTTCCCCGGGGGACGGCACAGATGAGGATGCTTCTCATCCCTTCCCTACAATCGCAGTTGCTGGCTGAGAAGAATGCGACTCTTATCTCTCCTATTTCTTACTGCCAGGAAAAAGCAGTTTCCCTTCCAACTTTCAGCTCCTCCTCACCGTCCATGGAGAGCGCAGGCTCTCCGGCACCTCGGTTCATCTGGCGAGCACTCGCGCTGCTGCTGAACGTCAGCTCATGCAGGGAGCACCCGTCACCTGGCCCCGGCCGCCTCTCCGGCAGCTCCCTTGCAGACAGATAGGCTATTATAAGCACCACATGTGGCCCCCTGAGATGGTGGCCAAATAACATTGATATCTGCCCCGAGGCTTATTTCTGCACGGACAGTGAGCGCGCCGACAGCTCCGAACACACCAGGTACCTGCTGATTCCATCACCCTCCAGCTCCCACCCGGGCAGCCGTGGCCATCAGCCTGCCAAACTGTGTCCAGTGTCTCTGGGCACCTCATCAGAAAGCACTGTAGATGTGCAGCCTCACAGATACATGACTACCCCATGCCCAGTTCATTCCAAGAAAGGAATTGTTCAAAGCTGGAATCCATCAGAATAAGGTCAAGCTCTGTAACCCTTAGGAGACAACCTCGAACGCTCTCTCCAAACGAAGCCTGCCAAGCATGGGCTGTAGCAGGAAAGCAATTTTGATGCAGAACCACAGCAAACTTTTCCACGTCTACCAAGTCATACTGACTCCAAAAGAAAGAGCACCCTCTCCATGAAAAGGTAGGCGCTAGATGAAAAAATGCAGATTGTTCTGAAGAAACCTTGAAAAACGAGGTATAAGTCCATATTGGAAAAGGCCATTCATACCGTTTGTTAAGTTTTCCTTATATCATTTACCTAAAACAAACCATGCCAGTAACAAAGTAATGGGACTCCAACCTGAAGCTCTGAAACCTACAACCAGAGGACTGCAAACTCCATACGCTAATGAGTAATCAACTTTTGCCACCATGTAGATAAGGAAAGGAAGCAGATGCAAAAGTATCCTATCACACAGTTTGCAACCTTCTCCAAAATATGGGGTGTCAGAAAGCCCACAGAGACACGATTATAGTTTAGAGAGCCTGCAGTCAACCATTTCAATATGGTACTTTGGAGTGATACGTATCTTGAAACCATAGCCAGATATAAACAGTCCTAGATGCAGAAGAATCCATAAACTTGCCATAAACAGGCAGTATTTTCTGCTTAAGCATTTTTGGTGTATGCGATAGCATGGCACAGCCCTGAGCAGACTCCTCTGGGTGAGCAGGTCTTCAGTTACCACAAAAGGGCTCCTGATCCCTCCAGCTCCCCATACCTTCTGAGGTGCCTGAAGGAACCCTATAGGTGCTTCACAGAAAAAGTTGCACTAAGCTGTGTCTTGGGCAAATGAGGCACTAAATAAGCACTAAGTGCCAGATTACATGCTACGCGTAATTCTCATAATAAATTGTGAAAACAGTAAAAAGCAAAAGCACTGTCATAAATTGCTCCCAGGGTTGTCTAATCAATCCTGCAGCCCCGAGCCTAAGGGCTTCCTTCGGTGCTGGTGCTGCCTCACCCACTTACCCTTTGGTGGAAGCGAGATGCTCAGCTACAGGACCACATGGGCTTTGCCCAGCACGTGCTCATTATGGCTTTAACACTTTGTGCTCGCAAAGCATCACCCTGAGAAGGAGACGGGGCAGGTAACCACATCTCACCATCGCCAAAGCCCCGGTGAAAGGTGGCGTGAGCAGGCGTCTCCTTCCCGCCCTGCCATCTCCCCCAGTTCAGACCAAGCGCCGCGCACTGCAGGAGAGGCAGGGAAGGGGAAAGGACACGCTAGGCTAGAGGTGGACCAACTGCTTTCATCAGCAATACCCCATGTGCGCATACCCGCTTTTGAAGAGCGGCACCGATCTTCAGAATTTCTGAAAGTTGTGTTCTGGCAGTTATTTTCCAGCCCGAAAGCACCCCTTGAAAAACCCACCAAAACTCGGAGAAACCTGCCTGCTTTGCTCATATTCCATTTTCTGGATAAAAAATGTGGCCTTTTAATTTAACTGTTGCCACCTGTGGTCTTTAGCCTTTTTTTTCTTTTTTTTTTTTTGTCACCTCCACTCTTAATTCTCATTTAAGATTCAATTTAAATTCCCAGGATGAAGCCGGATCCCGCAGTACGAATTCGGGATGTTCAGCAGAACAGTTCCAGGAGTTGCCGAAGTAGCACATCGCCTCAACTAGTTGCGTAACTTAATTACGGTTTATCTGATAAAATGTCACCTTCGTACAAGAGACCCCAAATAACATGCTTTCCCTGAAATATCCGGAGTCTGATTCATCTGTTTTACTCCTGCCTTATGCTGGCTTAGCACCACCGGCAACAGCAGCAGCGTTACACCGACGTGAAGCTGAAATAAATCCACGGAGAGACAGACACACCGCAAACACACAGAAATTAATGTGCTTTTCGCTGCTGTTCGTGTACAAACGCACAGGGTAAAAAAAAAAAAAAAAAAAAAAAAGAATTTTTCTTTTCTTCCTCGTTTTTCGCAAGTTCCTGGCTATCATTCTGAAATGTAGATATTCCCATCATGCCTCGGTGTTTTTCAGCCCCATGATGCCCTCACTTTTGATTGTGTAGATGAAGTTGAAGTGCACAGGGTATTTACTGATCCAGTTATCTTGTTCTGTGACAGGCAGAATCAATCAATCAAGGGGCCAGCTTTATGCTTACGTATTCCAGGCACATCTCCGCACTTCAGGATACGAGATCACAGTGTTATCCAGCCAAATTTGATCAACAAATGCAGTTCCCCTGTGCCACAGCAATCTCAGATGAAGATGTTATTATGTGGAACTGAGCAAAGTGATAAAGACAGTACAGAAAAGGGAGGAAAAGTCCAGCTGGACCTTTCTGACAGCCTCTATATACCACGGCTGCAGCATCCCTTTTTTTGAGGCTAACAAAACCAGCACGTTCCCGAGTAGCTGTTGCAAAATGCTTTCTGGCCACCTTGTATGTGTTGGTACTTAATGAAAGAAACATTATGCCACGGAGTTTGCTAACATATTCTTAAATGTTGGACAACAGATTACAACCCATGCCGCTGTATTTATGGAGATTTATATAACACAGGGTCACATACCGTATTTTTCATCCCTCTGTTGTGAACAAGCATATCAAAACCTGAAAGCCCAGAAATATATTTTAAAATCACAACTGGCTTAAGCAACCTTTAAGCATTTTTATGTTGGTTTTTTTTTTAAATCCCAGCTAGAAAAAGATGCACGTGAATGCGTAAATGTTTAAGTCTGTCTGAAGGAGAGTTGACACCACGCTTTTATTTTGCCAATAGCTTTTCACTTTGCTATTGCCCTACAGTTATTTTACATTATTTAATCCAAAATACCATCTTTTTGATTCTACCTTTCTTTGCATTTTAAATCTTTAATGGGAGCCTTTGGCAGTCCATGGGCACAATTATTAGATATCTGCAGAGAGAAATTGAAAAATTAATCATACTTTCCATTTTATATTTCTGTACTATACATAAAAATTATCTAGTCTTAAAGCTGTGTTCTGTGGTCTTTCGATATTCTCTCCCCAACACGGTAAATACTATGCAAGAATCGGTGTATCTTACATTCAAATCTCTTCAGCTAAACAGTTATATGGCGAATGCCGCAGTCTCTTTTCAAGTGCAAAATTTATTTCAGATCATTTTTCAATTAGAAGGCATCTGCTGCTACTTCTTCTGTAATGCACTGCCTAAAAAATCAGGGTAAAAAGTAGCCTAGACTAATCTTATTGATGATATTGAAGTTGTTTATTACCCTTTTACGGGCTTGGGTACTTAAATTACAGTTTTTCACAACTGTATGCGAAATGTGTAACATAATCCTTATGCAGTTTATTATAGAAACTGATACATGCATTAATCTGACCTTTGTCTAAATAGACCCTTAACCACAGGGAAAAAAAATCCAAAGGCATCTATCAGCATGCGAGCAGTATCAAAACTGCTAAATCTATTAACTTTGTTTTCCTTTCACTATTATTAAACTGGAAAGCAAAATTCAACTGGAAAATTATGCCATTTGGGTTCCCTTGTCATCATGTAATAAGTATGAGAAATATATGTGCAATAGCCAAATGGCCAATAGACAAAACACCCACTCCAAGTGACGTACTGTTTTCCATACCACTCAGACAAAATCAAAACAACAGAGCTGTTGCAAACAAAAACAAAATAACATTTCCCATAAGCATTCCAGACAGAGAAAATTTACAGGAAAAGAAAGCTGGGAAAAGACCCAGAGCGAAGCGAGCGTTTGTACCTCCAGCCATAAAACCCCGCTTCTGCCGAGCTGGTAAACAACAGTTTAACATTAAAAACACATAAAGGCTAACAATTGATTAATTGTCCAACTTCGGAGTTAAAGATTTACATCAGAGGGGAGGGCTGGGTTGCTGGCGTTGCCGCCGGGAGGTTGGGGCGGCGTTGCCCGTCCTTCGTCCCCCGTGTCCCTCCGGCCCCCGGCCCGGGGCAGACGGATGCAGCCAAGGAAGAACAGGGCAGGATCCCAGCCGGCGTAGGGAAAAGCACCAGCGATAAAGCAAGGAGGAGGGGAAAGTAAACAAAATCAGGTTGATTGCTTCAGAGCAGTATGTTCTGCAGAGACTTCAAAAAAAAAAAAAGGAGAAAATCCAGCTTTTTTCTTTTTTTTTTTTTTTGAAAGTCCTTCCAACTCTCTGTGCAGCCTGGCGGAATAACAACTTTAAAAAGTGAAGATGTCGCTTTTTTATAGCTGACTCACATTTATATAACTTTGTTAATGCATCTGCTCCCTGGAAGTTACAGTATCTGTGTTTAGCTGCGATACCTGCCCATAAATCGTGGCAGCGCGGCGAATATCAACAGCTGCATTTTACTATTTCAGCCCGTCAGTTTACAGTGTCTCCATCACAGCGAATTCCTGTCAGCTGCACTCTCGCTAACACAATTCCTATGTTTTGCCTGGCAGTAAATGGACGCTCCTGCCCCAGCATCATCTAAACAACTCTGTTAACATTTGCCCCCGAGCGTCTCTCTCTTTGTCCAGTCCCTGTCTTCTAACAGATGTCATCCAAGTCTAATCAAGCATAAAATGGTCATAAATATTTCTTTCTGGTAGATTTCACATTCGCATTTCATGCAGGGACATGATATTTTTCTGCTACCTCCAGGGAGTACCTAATGCAAAAACCAGTTACTTACATTCAAGGCTCATGTTCCTTTAGTAAAATGCAGCACATGTTCTCAGTTCAAAGACATAAAAAGGCACAAGACTTTATCTTCTTTTGTTTAACTGCACCTTTTTATTTTATTTTTTTTTTTAATAACGTGTGCCACAGCTTCCATCTAGGTATGGCATTGTCTATTTTCCTACTATGGCTTAGTAGGAAAGCACACAACCACATAATGCCAAATTTTGACCCCACCACTCTCTCGGGCACAAACATTTTTCGCTTCCAGACTCCCATGGAACTTAATTGTTGCATGAAAGATTTTTATTTTTTTTTTTCCCCTCAACCATATCATTTACCAAGCTATTTAAAGACTTCACAATATTAGAAAGGCCCTTCTCTATTTTGGTTCATTTTATGCAAAATTTTGCAACCTCCCTCATCAGATTTCATTAAAACAGCTAAATGATTCTAGGATACAAATTTAAGGCTCATGCCTATTTAACAGCTGATAAAGATAATGATGAGATATAAGCAATTTCCAGTGCTTAAACTTTGAAACTATTCAAGATAATTAATTCTTCTTAATGTTGGAATCATCAGAGAAATTATATTTACCCTTGGTAAACTTGGTAAATAATATTTCAGACTGGAAAATAAAAGTAACCCTGGATTATTCACAAAGCCGTACGTCTTATTATTTTTTCCCCCTGTTATGTTTGTCAAAGCAGAAATATGACATAGCTGTTTAAAGTGAACCACACAACACTTAAGGATATAGATCACAACAGCGAAGCTGTTTTTCCTCCTCCTTCTCCACTGAGCCTAATATTTGATTACTGTTAGTCAAATCAAGCTTTCAGGCAAATAATCTCCATTTTTTAAGTTAATGAGATGTGGTCATGTCGACAACAGCTTGCAGAAACTTTTAATTCCAATTCCTGCAGGCTGTGCTGGCCTCTTTTACAGCAACCACTGTATGAATGAGTCAAATTTGCCAAAATGGCTTATGTAGACAAGTGCACACTTTAAAGAGGCACTAATTAAAAATACCCACTGGTATCATAATTTAAATACCATGAAAATAAACTGTAAAAGTAGCTCAGCTACAATCTTATGACTTTCCTTAGAGCTCGTTTACTTTAACTAGATGATGGTTTATTGCAGATGTATTCCCAGTTAAAAACAATTTTTCGTCTTGGAGGAATTCAAGATTTTGATATAATTAAACAATTTATGTTAATATTTGTTTCACATAAGCTATTAAGCAAGCCCCCCAGAACAAGTGCTAATTGAGAAAGATGCAAAGAAGTAGAGTGCTGAAGTAAGCAGCAAATTTATACTGTTGATTTACTGCTCTATCTGCAACTTCCCCTCTCATTACAGCTCTCTTTCTCCCTCTCATTCTCTGCTATAAGGCTCCCAGCTGTACTGAATCCCATTAAAACCCCTTCCTTGGATGCCATTATCTACCGCTTTCCTCAAAAAAGGAAGAGGAGGAAAAGGGAGAAAGAGAGGTGGAGCTTGGTGCCATTCTCGGTGCACTTCCCTGGCCACAACTTCTCCAAAATCCCTTTTGTCTTTCTGTTTTTTTTGGCAAGGAATGTGAGCGGCACAGCTGTAGTGTAACAAAAGCAGACGTGAGACCAAAAATAATACATTAAAAAAAAAAAAGTCGGTGCTGAGAGGGTTAAACCTATTTAAGGGGTTAAATATGCAATTACCACTGACTAAAACCAGAGAGACATATAGATAAATAGAAGAAATGAAGTCCCCAGGTTCCATTCAGAAGCCTTCATCACATTACTACCAGACAGAAAACTCTTTAAGTACCATTTTCAGATGTTAAATCATTGTTCGTGCAGCACATATTCTCACTATTCCTGGGGGAACAATATCTGAAGACAGCGTGCTAACAAATGCAATCCAGTAAACAGGCATTTTTCCTCTTGTTGTTAGTACCTTTGTGTTCCAGCTCCCAGCTCTGTCATCCATGCCTTCTCTCTGCTTTGAAGTTAAAGTACTGAATGAGCGTTGTCATCTATTATCCAGAGTGTGCATGTAGATTATAAATAAGAAATAAAAGTGACTTTCAGTACACTGCTTTTGCATTAGCAAGTTGCCTTCTCTGTTACCTCCTCTGTCCTTCATACTTTGCTACCAACGTTATATTAAAAACCTGACTTTAAGTGTTTCTTGTGGAATGCTATAAAATATGTACACAGCGGAGACAAAAGTTTTATCGAAACAAACAAGTCCAGCAGTTTAACCAGGTTCATGAGTTCGGCTTCACCAGAGTGGTTAACCCTTATCTGCAGATGTCCTTTAGGCCCCCGACACATTAATTGTGTCTTCTTTTGCACGCGTGCTACTGAGAACACAGAGCTATTAATTACACTGAAGTTTATTTACAGAAAGAGTCCTTTTCTACTATTGATCAATTATTAATTAATATTTTCCAGCATAATGATCTCATCACATTTTTCATTTTAAGGCCCTGAATAAACACAGTTAACACGAGTAACAGCGCTGACCTGTTTCAACTGCATCTGCTTGTACCTGGTCAGAAAAACTCTTCTCCACAAACATGACTACGTTAGAGACTTCAAAATGTTTCTCCTGTTGCTTCACCTAAAGAAAGAGGTGAGCAAGGACAACCTGCACTCAGTGGCCAAATCCCTCAATCTTCCCTCTGCCTCAAGTTGCCTTCCCTGAGAGCTTCAGGACAAGGGGTAATGGGCACAAACGTGAACAGAGGAGGTTCCATCAAAACATGAGAAGGAACTTCTCTGCTGTGAGGGCGGCAGAGCAGTGGCACAGGCTGCCCAGAGAGGTGGGGGAGTCTCCCCCTCTGGAGCCATCCCAAACCCGCCTGGACGCCGTCCTGTGCCACTGCTGGAGGTGCCCCTGCCCTGGCGGGGGGTGGACTGGATGACCTCCAGAGGGCCCTTCCGACCCTGACCATCCTGTGATTCTGTAAGAGCTGCAGCAGGACCACAGAACTTCTGCAGCAGCGACAGTTTCATTTGGAAATGGAGATTACTGAGGTCTTAATCCACACACACTGCCTAAATTACGGCAGTTTAGGAAGCAGAAAGATTTCTGAAGCCCTGAGGGCTGGTGGGCACCCGGAGAAGTATACACCAGGGACATCACAGAGAGCTTTGCCCTGGTCTTGCTCCAGTGGGGAGTCGCCTGGGCCACCTCCAGGCAGGGGCACAGTGGACTCCGCTCTCAAGCGCCGGCTGCCCAGATGTGTCTCTGCAAAAAAACCCAGGTTCCGGGGAAATCCGAGCAGAGCCAAACCAGGCTGAGCCCATAGCGAGCACTGCGTAACGACCTGGAAGCCACAGAAAGCCAACTTCGGGAACAGAAAGCACAAGCCTGGTCAACAATACACTTTAAATAAATAATACCAGATCTTATACACTTAATAAATTCCTCATTATTTAGTGGAACATCATTTTAGAGGACCAGAAGCATCCTCACACACCTAGCTACCCTTCAATTCTATGTTCAGCTTAAAGTCTTGGCAGACATGAACTCTTGCACGACATCTGTGTTGTTTCCAGACGTGGGGAACACACCGCGCAGGGACTGGCAGTGCCCTGGCTGCCACCTGAGAAACTACAATACCACCTGAGACTTCCTGAAAACTAAATCCCTCCGTGCAGCTCCCTGTCTCCGGAGACAGCAGCGGCTTTTGGGGCAGAAGGGAAACCTCTCGGCTCTCCTGGCTGGGCAGCAAAGTTTGCAGTACATCTGTGGCTGAGTTCTGGCTGGGCAGGTAAGGAATCTGCAGGGCAGGAACAGAGGAGCTCTCCTTCCCTTCATCCCTCCAGGTGTCCTGGATCTTTCCTCCTTTCATCCGTTTGGATAAACAATAATGATATAAGGAGATTCAAGCACGGTCCAGTGACTTTCACTTGGACATATGGGAGCCAGTCCTTTCAAAAAATGCTTTTGGTAAATGGTTCAAGTCCCTGTAAAGACCGGGGCAATCTAGTAATGATTTTCAAGGTTGTCGCCTACTGCCTGTCCATAGCACCACAAAGAAAAAAAATCAGATGGAGAAAAACAGAATAGAGGAGGCGGCACATACCCCTTCCTTCCCTCTACCAGGATAAGATGGAAACGTGACTGCGCTGAACAATCTCTCATTAGCAGACAGCACATCTGCAGGCAGCTCAAACAGCCTGGAGAACCCCATCCTCCTTTCCCTTGGGTAAGGTAGCAGCGGATGGTGCAATTTCTGGATGCACGAGGAGTATCGGCAATCCCATGGGAGCGTGAAGGGCACGCTGCTGATCCCTCCATCGGTGCCAGCCGGGGTACACCCAAGCACAGGAGCCCCTCCTGCTCTGGGAAAGCACCAAGTGTGGGGCCTGAGCACGTCTTAACCCTGGGGAGAGGGGCAGCCCTTGTGCCCTTGGCACTCAGGATCCTTAACGTCCCCGTGGAAGGCAGACTTAGGCACGCAAACGAGCCACGACGGCAGCGCAGTCACCAGCTCAGCTGGCTGCACGGCGTGTATCACCGGTAGAAAAACAGCAAGTACCACATCAGATGCTTGGAGCACAAATCTAAACAAATGCCTCTGCAGAGCATCCCGGGGTGTATTCCCAATGTGCCCGAGTACGTCCTCCAGCCCAGCCGTGGGCTTCATTTTGTCCTGTGTCTCTCTGGCCTTAAGGGACCCCAGCGGTCAGCCTGCCTTCTGCTGACCCTGAATCAGGAGATTTCAAGGGGCTAGAGCGAAAAAAAAAAAAAATGTCACTCCTCTCCAAGAAAGATGATCAATCCTTCAACTGGTAGCTGCTGTGTCACTAAAGAAATAAAGCAGCGTCACCTTACAGGACAGCACGCCGGAGATTTCCTGAAAAGCTGCGATGGCGTTGGTCAGACGCGGTGGCCCTGCCTGCTGGATGCCTGTCGCTCCTGGAGGTCTGTCCCTGCCCACCACACAGGAAAACATACAGGGATATTTTTTTTTCTTGTAGGGGCCAGTTTTCCATCCACCTCCTGTCCACAGGATGGAACAAACCAAGCCCCAGCCTGGCTCCCTTACTCGGCAAGTTTCCGTCTCCCCCAAGATTCCTAACAGGTAAATACTCCCAGGTTCCAAGAGTTCATTTAACAATAGCTGTACCTCCCCAGCACGAGGGGATCAGCTCCTAAAGACGAGATCAGAGGAGGTGAAAAGCTGGTCTTAGGAAACATGAGATCAGGTACGAAAGGGATTCTATGCTGTCAAAGCATAATATGTCAGCTTGTGATAAACCCGAATTGCTTCATATACCGAGGATCACTAGACATTAGCTGCTTTTTATATGGCAATACGGTGCAGAGGCTTCAGACGGAATATTGTTTTATGTTGATCGTGATAAAACTCTCTGTAGCTTTGATAAAGCCTGCATACAGGCTTTTCATTCAAACTAATGAGTGATACTGGCTGTTGGATGCCGAGACACGCTCTTGATGCTTTCCAATGGTTCGACTCGTAACTAGGAATCAATTCAGCCTGGATAAGCAAGAGCGTTAGTCATCTAAGGGGGTTTGAATGATGATCCTGTTCCCCGTGTTTTCCCTAGGTATGGCTGAAAAGGTACGGTGACAAAGAGAGCACCACATGTTGGCAAAGTACATCTCTCACCAGAGGGATCTCCTGGGTTCAGCCCGCTCTGAAGGAACAGTTGGCTCAGGCTGTAATCAGCCATCAAACAGCTCAGACCCTATGGGCTATTCACTTCGCACAGGCCTTTTGCTGCTCTGTTTTCCAACATCTGTTTCAATGCTTGTCATCTCCCTGCTTTAAACAAATGTACTGCAGATGTCTTGTCCTGTGGACGACAGAGACTTGGCAAAGGCGGGAATAGTGGCCTCCAAATGACAGAGGCACAGTTATGGGAGTTATTATTGGGGGGTTCTGGATGGACTTCGTGCACTAAACACGAAATGGGGTTTTACAGCCCCACCCCCACCCCATGCTGCCCTTTAAACCTCCTGTTTTGTCCTTCAGGTTTTGGAGACTGATGAAGGACAGGGATCAGGATGCAGCCTGAGATGCTGCCTATCCAGAAACATGTGGCCCCGAGTCTTCTCAAAAGATTTATCATTGACATATGCAATTAAATGGGAAGACACACTCATTTGTTCGTCTTTTGCTCCAAGGACAATCTGGTACAAGACTGGAGATGGAGGGACACGATGTGTGGTAAAGATAGCAGCTTCTGAGACCACTTCTGGCCTGAAAACAATAGAAAAGAGACTTCCTCGGGCTAAGACTGTGCTTCTGGAAAATCCAATAGATTAAACAGAGTAGACACACATGCAGAAGAAATAGGGACAGGTTACTGCGACGGGTCTCCAGGCACATCCCTTACAGGGTGTTGGTTTTATGCAAATCCAGTTTGAGCTCCCACTAGGAAAACCGGTTAAGCGGAGATTTGGAATTTTGTACTTTTTGTGAGCACTACTTTTGCCGCTGTGAACGCATCTTACCTATAGCTGTCTGAGGTTTGGCTGGAGCGAGTCACGTGGTTGATAAGATTCCAACAATCTCAGCTTTCATTAGCTTGGTTAATTGGTGCAATAGCTGTGAAGAGGCTGGAACGGGGCAGGTGCTGGCTGGCTGCTCTTACCAGTGCTCTGCCCTGCCCAGTGAAGGCGACACAGGTATGACTACACTTTTTTGGATGTCACCTGCAGATGACAGGTCAGTCCAAGATACAGGTAATTTTTTAAAATGAAGGGGAAAACATGTATCCATCGGTAGGTCTTTGAACAGAGGAAAAACAGGAGAAGCCCTGTATTTGGACTCTAAAGACTTTTGATAATATCTCAAAGGACATTTTCATAAGCAAGTGAGGAAAACATAATCTTAACAAAATTACTGTATATTGGGTGTATGTATCCATGGGTCACTCGGAATGGAAGAAGATAGCAAACATACTTAAGAAGTCAGTCTTTCTTTAAGAACAACACAGATGAAGGAACAGACAACTCAGAAAATCTGGAGATGACACTAACATTGGGAGTGACTGCAAAGATGCTGGAGGAGAAAGTGGAGAAACTGTCTGCAAAAATGGAATGGTATTTAGTAGGGATAAATTATAAGATGCTACAGTTCAGCTGGAATACCCAAACTTTGTAAATCCAGCAAGGAAGACAACCAATTACACAGCACTTCTTTGGGGAAAAAAAAAAAAAAAGCCTAAGGATTATAGCAGATCACAAGTTGAGTATGAGTCAATAGGGTCATGCTGTTGCAAAAATGACACGTACCACAGTCAGATGCATAAACAGGAGCACTGCCTGCAAGTTATACACTGGGAAATTCATTGTTTCCACTTGCTCCAGCAAGACTTTGGCTGGAGGATCGTGTCATTGGAGCACTGCAATTGAAGATGAACACAGACTGATTGGAGAGAGTCCAGAGGATAGTGACCAGAATGACCACAGCACTGGAAAATAGGATTTACAAAGGCAGAGCTTAAGATTGCTTAACTTCTGAGATGATGGAGGGCACAGACACAGGAACAGTATTCATATATGAAAAAGGATGCTGTAAAGAGAAAGAGGACAATCTGCTCTCCGCCTGTTACAGACACAACAAGAGGGAAGAGGCTGTACTTCAAGGACAGGCATTTCAGTCAGGCATTGGGAAGAAGCTTCCTAACAGAGAGTTAAGCACTGGAAGTCCCTGCCTGGGCAGGAGTGAAACCTCCATCGACGGACTGGTGAGATGTGTATCAGGCAGACTCAGGAGTGTCAAAGATACACTCTACTCCTGGCTTTGGTCTGCACAGAAAGACTAGAAAAGAAAGACTCTGTTCTTCTAAAATCCACAGAGAAAAAGGCTTAAGACTAGAGAGGAGTTCAGAGCAAACCTGGCCCCGTGGGCTGCCCTGTCCCATGTGTGGCCGCAGCGCCCAGCGAGGCCATCAGCCAGCGCTAGAGAAGTTACTACCGTGGGCTCTCGGTGACCTTGAAAGGACCCCCAAACGTGAACGCGGCACGCGCTTCCCTGCCCCCAGGGAAAGGCACATATTTTTGCTCGCAGTTTATGAATCTTTGACGTACAGTCCCTATGACACAGCCTTGGAAGACCGTATCTTTTATTTATTATGCCTAGCAATTGTCCTTGTAACCAATTAGGAAAAAAAGCAGGTGGTCAACAGAAACTCTGCAAAATAAAACCCCTCAGCAAAGCAAACACCGTACCTTTCGGAGCAAAAAAACACCCTGTAAACAGAGCTAATCACTGCTAAACCCTTATAATCCAGTCCTTGCCCAAGTTAAGAGACTGGAACGAAGAGTAAAACACTTCAAAAAGCATTAATCGGAGGAATTGGTGACTCATTTCTCAAGGAAACGAAGGAGTCAGAACTCCTTTTAGAAAACTCCAAGTGCTTGCTGTGCCGTGAAAAGGGGCTCAAACGGACCCAGTCAGACGGGACTAAGGGAGGACTAAGGGGTCCCACACACCACCCACAGGACGGCTGCTCCGGGGACGGGGGGAAAGGCTGCTAACCACAGGCTTCACCCCAGCAGTCGCAAAGGAAGACTTGTCAAACAGGAAACAGCCCGCTTTTAGCTCCTCTGTAAAATATCTACAGTTACCAGCATTCCCTGTACCTTGTTGAGTATTATATTCAATAATATTAATAGGCTCGTATTTACCGTATCTTAAAAGCTAACAGTCCCATTGCCAGCGCTAATTAAAAAGACAAGAAGCTGAAAAGCAGCAGTGCGATTATTTCTTCAATATGGATTCATGCCTAGATTTAATAAAACCTGCTTTAGTGTTACAACCTTACATTTGTTTCAAGAACACCATAAAAGATAAGTCTGCTTTTTGTTGTTTATTGACTTGGAGGGTTTTGCATTCGGATCTGCAATATAGCATTGCAGCTACGGGAAGGTGATGAAGTACACTCTTCTCCCTGAACAAAACGATGCTTCTGCTACCCAAATATCACACCTGGGATGACGGCTGTGAAGAAACTAGAGCACCTATTCGGAGAGAAGAACTCTGAATACACGGACAGAGAGTAAAATGAAGGATTAGGGAGGTTTATCTGTTATGAACCCTCCCTGTGACCTTTCAGAAAGCTCTTCACCCACAGCTACGAGCGAGCGCCACAGCCAGCTTTTCCCAGCGGCAAACCAGAGCTCCCATCCACGCACGCTCAGCAGATCTGATGCCTTCACCCATGCCAACCCGCTCTGCATCTACATGCCAAGTGTCATGCACGTTCCTCAGTGGGAATTTTTTACTGCATCATGGCATACAACTTAGCAAATAAAAACACTGCGCTTAACCTATCACAGGATAAAATTAATGACAGAGCAGTGCCTTAATCAGCCGCTTCATCAAAAATGTTGTAGACTTTCCAACAAAATCCACAACAGCTGCTTTCCATACACACCTCTGTCTTTCTCCGAGTTTGAAGAAGAGGATTGACATAGTATAGGAGGGGGTACATAACACAATACAACAAAGCAAAAATAAAGTACAGCCACTCTCCCAAAAGCAGAGCTTTTCCTAGGCGAGCTCATCTTTAAATCAAATTTCTCATTTAAACAGAGGCCAGAAAACATCTCCTGGAGACCGCTGAGGCTGGACTTTGAGGATCTGAGTGCTAGAAATGCTTTACCATGCATGAGGAGAATTATACCCCATTTTATTTCTAGCTTTTCCTGCAAGATGCTGGGCCCCATTGCTTCATAACAAGTTCCATTTCTCCTTCCCCGTGCCTGTCTGACCTTTCTCCTTCAGTGAATCACTTAATTACGTGGAAACAAAAATACGAAACTATGATGGTTTAAAAACACAACTGCCCTAGCTTCATATGTGAGACAGCAGCCAAAACCCCCAAAGTTATGGGTCTGCTGCTGATTAAGGATGGTAGAAGGTACCAGGGAAGAGCCACCCTCTGCCTACACAGCCCTTGGGAACAGCTAGGCACCCTCCCCTTGTTTTAGCGCACGTCTCACCGATTACTGGAAAAAGGAGAAAAAAGCATGAATGGCAGACAGCCGGTGGTCTTACAACATTTCACTAGTGTTGCAGTTCTTTCCTGGCAGAGTTTTTTTGGTATCAGTGATAATAACAAGGAAAATTTAAGGAAAACTTGATTTGAGCACGTCAACAGCAACCGCATTCCTTTAGCTTGTGATCACTCTAATTCAAACAGACAAGATTTTTTTCCCCCCCTCTCCCTTCCTGCACTTAATTTCCAGGTAGAGTTTGTTGAAGCCTGAAATCCCACCTGAACTTTGGCAAGTCTTCCTAAAAACAAAAAAAAAAAAAAAAGAGGACCCATACACAAATATTTGGCTAAGCAACCCATAGCAAATTGCGTAATGCCAGTTAGAAGTTGTGTTTTTTAAGTATCAGCCCCAGAGGTTTTATCTGAAATAAAATCTTGATTACTTCAGATTCTGGGATTCTGGAGGCAAACTGTGACCTCGCTCCGCATCTCCAAATTTGAAACATTTGTGTTGTGCCCCCTTAATAATGATGCCTCTTGCTAGAAAAGAACAAAATCCTTTAAAAAAAAACCCACTTGGTTATTTCATTTAATAAGGTAAGAAGGCCCCAAACATGCATATAAGAATTAGTTCAGCCTTGAAGCCTGATCAAAAGAGGTCACCCAAAATCGGAAATACAGTGCTCTACTCCATCAAGTAAAAATGACCCATCTCCAAGCGTGCGACTGCCTTCTGTGTGCCCACATGCCTGGTGATGTTTCTCCCTGTAACAATCCCAGTCCTCAATCCTTATGGTCATTAAATGAGAATCAGGACTAGGTCAGCACACAGAACACAAGGAATTATATCAATTTCTGGCATCCTTCTCCTGGGTTTTCCCGGGAACACGGACTCCTGTCAGGGCTGGGGCCGAAGGGGAGAAATGCACTGATGAGTTTTGCAACACGTTGCCAGATAGATTAAATAGCCTAACTCTCTCCAACCTTCACTTTACCAGCCTTACTTTCACTAGCCCGGAAAATAAAAAATAAATAAATAAATAAATAAAGTAGAAAAACCCTTAAAAGAAAAAGAAGAAATATGATTAAAAATAAATTGAAAAGCCCAACTTGTAATAAAGCTGGCACTTGCCCCAGGCTTCAGAAACGTCTGAGACATGACACTGACTTTGCAGACACTCTACAGACACAATATATAGCTTTTTTTTGGGGGGAAGATATATTTGCACTATTTAAAACAGGTTGCAAATACATTTTATGTTTTGAAAACGTAGGGAGCATGGCTAACAAAATACAGAACGCAGCAACAAAACAAGCAACACTCATCCTACAAAACTGTCATTATATAATGTTACTGTTCATACTAAGCCTCCAAAAAAACCTTCTGTTAATTTTTTTTAATTAATGGGGTGCTATACAGTTAAACTCATGAAAAGTACTCATGAGACTGGCATTTTTGCTTCATATCCCAATTCTTTATTTACAACACTACTGTTATAAATTACAACAATACTGTTGATATTCTTCTCGCTGCCCAATGGAGCTCCCCAGGAGAAAGAACATAACACAGGAAACCATGGTGTTTGATTTTGCTGTCATTTAAACGTATTTAAGTCAGAAAAAACTCTACTGAGATCAAGGGCTATGCTAGTGAAAACCACTGCAATTCCGCAGCTGCTCCTAAGGCACTGCCAAACAATCTCCCTACATGCAGCACATTTACCAAATAAAGTTAAATTACTTCTAAAATATCAGCAATCCGTGCAACTTCTTATTAGTGTGAAATTACTTAAGCCTTATTTCAGCAAGGTACTTAAGTACATTCCTAATTTTTACAGGCGTGAGACGTACCAGTGACCTTAATAAGCTACTCACACACTTACATTTAGGCACCTGCTTAAGCATCTTAAGACATTAAAAGCCACGATGAAGAGCAGTTCCACGTGAATTAAAAACTACTTTGCACCTTCATAGGCACACTACCATTTTAAGTTTGCTATGTCCCAGGTTTGGTTGCACTGCTTATTAGATAAGCCGTAAAGTCTGCAGATCAACGGAGGAGGAATAGTTTCTAATAATTTGAATCACACCAATCATCTGAAATAGACTTTTAATTTCTATCTGATGCCTACTGAAGTTCACTCGCGGTGTATACACACGCTGGATAACAGCTTTAAAGCATTCCTTTGCAGAGTTTCCCTAAACAACACTCCTGAATGTGTAACTTTATTGCTTATGAGTAAGCATAAGCAAATATAAGGGGAGAGTGCACACCTATAAAAACAGCTGGGAACAAACACACCACTGCTGAAGGTTCGCATGAGATGCAAGGCTAAAAAAACCCAACCAGCAAACATATTTCAGAAGCTGCACCCCTTCAAAGAGCCCACATAAACCTAAATGGTTACTGCATGATCTTAATTTACCAGAAGTAAAAAAAGCTATTGTAGAAAATAAAATAAAATAAAATAAAATAAAATAAAATAAAATAAAATAAACCAGAAATAGACATCCATAGCCTAAAGAGGACTCCTGGATTTGGATGTGCACATAACCCAGGTGATGACATGTGTAATGACCCAGCTCCTGCATGTACATGCTTGTACCCGCACACACAACTGCAGAGCTCTGGGTGCCAATGTCAAGGTGCTCTGAGGACTCGGATTTATGCAGTTATTTATCAAAGACCTTAGAAACAAAATAAAAGAAAGGCAAAGAAAAAAAAAATCTCCGCAAGTGCCACAAAGTGGTAGTTTCCCCTTACCCTTCAACAGTTAGAGAAAATCTAAGGCTTGTTGATGTCAATAAGTAGTTATAACAAAGACATTAGTAATAGCGAGGATAGAGAATGCTGTGTGAATGTTCTCAGCATGGTTCATTGACAAGAGATCTAAAAATTGAATTATTAAGGAAAAAAATCATTGATTCTAAAAGCCAGGCAAGGTAGCCAGCCTATGTTAAAACTTATTTAATTTTTCCAGCGCTGCTTCATTCCTAAGCTCTCAGAGCCACAGCTTTTCCACTGAAAAGCAAAAGACATTTTACGCACAATTTTCCCTCTACTAGAAAGAGGTATATTGTGCCCTTCAGTGAACATAAAATTGATATTATCATCTCTTAGTTTATATCTCACTACTTAACCTTCAGATTAAAAGTTATTAGATTTGAATGACTAAAAAGACATCATGTCACCTTCCGTTCAGTGATGGGAGATCACAGAACTTGGGGGAAAAGTCTGAACGATAAAAACACAAAGTTACCAGGAGCGTAAAGTTGTTTTTCACATTCTCTGATGAAACAGCACAAGCTCTACAAATACAGTGATCTTTTCACCATGTTGTTATCATCAGTTATCAGTGTGCTACAATACAAAATCAGACACAATCCCAATAGCCTGCATGGAGTTTAATCTATACTTTCAAATCGCTCTTTCAATAGCAACAGCAGTTTAATAATTAGGCTTTATGTCTATTCGGACAAAATGACTCAACACAGACGCTCCCTCGAAGTCTAACAAACAAATTTGGTCTAACCCAGTTATGTCAATATGAAACAAAGACTTTATCTTGGATCTAGTTTAGCAGTTTTGTTCTAAAGAGATAAGTCCACATCATGATCAATGGGACCATAAAACTCCTGATGTAGTTTGTAACCTCTCCCCACTGGTTTTCGAAATAAGATGAAACTCACCAAACTAGTTAAAAAAAAAAAACAAAAACAAAACACATTACTTTCATTTACGCTGTGATATATTCAGAATTCTTTCTAGTCTAATCTTCTTTTCTATCTACCAAATTAAAGAAGCCGCTTAACAAAACACCGCTATCACCCCCCCATTTCTTGTACATTTTCCTCATCTTTGGACACGAACAAAATCTGAAGAAACCACATATTCCCTCCGGAGTTCACTTCCCTCAATCTAACACTTCACATCTCAACATTTCTCAACACAACTGCTGCCAAAGGGCCCAACTGTGGCATCTTCACATCGATACCACAAACACCCCTACTGCAGCCAGTGAGGCTGACTGTGAAGAAATCATTGATTTGCGCACAGGCACCAGAACCTAGTCCAAATTTCTTATGTCTAACATTCTTTTTATCTCCTATACATGAACAAAACTGTATTTCTCATTTGTATACATTCAGTGGAATAAAAATGTAAGAAGTACAAAACAGGACACAACGAAATACACGTAATGCTACCATTATTTTTTTCAAGGAAAAAACCCACCCTTCTTTCCTTACTTTGTGGACGTATGGCAAAACCAGTATTTATCTAAACTCTTCAAAAAGCTTGAAGTGACGCGTTATAATTACAGTATAGTTCAGCTCAAAGACCAAGAGAAGAAAAGAAACTTCCCTACAATTCTTTATATAAACTTCCTCCTTGTTTCTCCATGTACCAGTTGCATTTATATCGCTATTCCAGTTTGTCATAAACACTGTCACCTTGTAACCCTTTTTTATCAAGCAATCTATGCACTACCTGAAAGTACACTACACCCCAGCAGACAAGCTATAGGTTTACATTATACAAACATTCCGATTCTGCCTGCTCAGCGCCGGTTGTCAATAAATGCAAGCAATTGCAAAACAGCAATGTGTGTTTTTTTCCTTAAGAGAACACTGATAGGAGGCTGCCAGTTCTGCAAAATAAACTCTTCGCAATCTCTGCAGCTAATCTGCCAACAAATTACTATTAAAGTCATACCTCCTAAAAGTTCAAAAGCATTCTGGATTAGACAAAAGATACTGCGTTTTATACTCATGGGGCAGTACTTGGAGTTACGGTATCAAAGTGGATCTCGCTATTGATGTGGAGAGGTTTGTATATCTGCCGCCACGCAACACAGCATTTGGTGTCTTGCTGCTATACATCGGAATTTGACTTTGTATTCATTCTCTTTGTTCAATTCATATTCTTGTTTCTCTGCTAATAACGTGAAGAACGCTTTCATGAATAGTCCTGAGGATAAAAATAAAACACAATAAATAATATTTATTTTATAAGCTAATAAAAAACCCCCATCCTGGCTAGGACTGAAGCATCAAACCTTCCATTTGAGTAGATGTCAGAAACCACTGAAGCAACTAAAGCTGTGATCACACACATTAAAAGGCAGTTTGTCCCCATGAGTATTTATTTATTACTCCTTGGTAGGCAAGAGTCACCCCATCATTACATACTTTTTGTCCACTTCCCTCACCCAGCCTGACTTTCAGCTTGTGGGTCACTCCAACACCCATTTTGCACCTCCCAGATGTATTCCGTGATGCATCAGAGCCAACAGACATTGCCGGACTCTGTCTTGTGCCCCATTACCAGGTTTTCTGCCCCATCCCTTGGTTCTGCCTCTGAGGGCATACTGGGCGCAAGCTCCTGAGCTCCACTGCCTGACCCCATGCCAAATGATTGCTTCTGGCCTCTTTAAGGAACTCCAGTGACCCAGGAAACATTCACACCTGCTCCAGATTTTATAGGCAGGTCACCAAAACCCTGCCCATTCCACCTCATCCTGACAGTCATTCCCATAAGATGCCCAACACCAGCAACAGTGGGAAGGCACCTCTCTCACCAAACGTGCCAAAATATTATGGGAAAGGGTTTTCCTTCCCTTTCAGTCTGGTTCTGTGGGTGACTTCTCCTATATATACCTCCATTTTTAACCAATTCCTCCACAGACATACTGCCCCTGAAGAGTCACTTCTATTGCTTTGGCTTTCTTACTTCACGATTACAAACTCAAACATCAGTTGGAGCTATTTTGTTTTATTATACATAGCAGAACTCATCCACTCATCCCTGCATTTAGAATCATTGAATCGTTTAGGTTGGAAAAGACCTTTAAGATCACCAAGCCCAACCATCAACCTACCACTGCCAAGTTACCACTAAACCACGTCCCACAGCACTATATCTACACGTCTTTTAAATCCCTCCAGGGCTGGCAACTCAACCACTTCCCTGGGCAGCCTGTTCCAATGCTTGACAACCCTTTCAGGGGAAGAAATTTTTCCTAATATCCATCCTAAACCTCCCCTGGCACAACTTGAGGCTGTTTCCTCGTGTCCTATCGCTTGTTACTTGGGAGAAGAGACTGACCCCCACCTCGCTACACCCTCCTTTCAGGTAGTTGTAGAGAGCGAGAAGGTCCCCCCTCAGCCTCCTTTTCTCCAGGCTGAACACCCCCAGGTCCCTCAGCCACTCCTCATAAGACGTGGGCTCCAGACCCCTCACCAGCTTCGTTGCCCTTCTCTGGACACCCTCCAGCACCTCAATGTCTTTCTGGTAGTGAGGGGCCCAAAACTGGACACAGTATTCCAGATGCAGCCTCATCTGTGCCGAGTACAGGGGGACAATCACTTCTCTAGCCCTGCTGGCCACACTATTCCTGATACAGGTCAGGATGCTGTTGGCATTCTTGGCCACCTGGGCACACTGCCGGCTCATATTTAGCCGGCTGTCAACCAACACCCCCAGGTCCTTTTCTGCCGGGCAGCTTTCCAGCCACTCTGCCCCAAGCCTGTAGCGCTGCGTGGGGTTGGTGTGACCCAAGTGCAGGACCCGGCACTTGGCCTTGTTCCGTCTCATACCATTGGCCTCGGCCCATCGGTCCAGCCTGTCCAGATCCCTCTGCAGAGCCATCCTACCCTCAAGCACTCCTACACTCCTGCCCAGCTTGGTCTCATCTGCAAACTTAGTGAGGGTGCACTCAATCCCCTCATTCAGATCACTGACAAAGAGAACAGGCACTAGGACTGAGCCTTGGGGAACATCACTTGTGACCGGCCACCAACTGGATTTAACTCCATTCACCACCACTCTCTGGGCACAGCCAGCCAGCCAGTTTTTTACCCAGCGAAGAGTGCGCCCATCCAAGCCATGAGCAGCCAGTTTCTCCAGGGGGAATCACCCACTGACCAGGTCACCTTGTCATACAAGGAGATCAGGTTAGTCAAGCAGGACCTGCTTTTCATAAACCCATGCTGACTGGACCCAATTGCCTGCTTGTCCTATACATGCCACGTGATGGCACTCAAGATGATCTGCTCCATAACCTTCCCCAGCACCGAGGTCAGACCGACAGGCCTGGAGTTCCCAGGATCCTCCTTTTGGCCCTTCTTGTGGATGGGCGTCACATTTGCTAACCTCCAGTCAACTGGGACCTCCCCAGTTAGCCAGGACTGCTGATAAATGATGGAAAGTGGCTCACTGAGCACGTCCACCAGCTCCCTCAGTACCCTTGGCTGGATCTCATCCAGGCCCATAGACTTGTGTGTGTCTGAGCGCTGTAGCAGGTCAGTAACCATTTCCCCTTGGATTATGGGGGCTTCATTCTGTCTTCCAGCTCAGGGGACTGGGAACCTGGAGAACAACTGGTCTTGCTATTGAAGACTGAGGCAAAGAAGGCATCAGCCTTTTCCTCATCCTTTGTCACCATGTTTCCACCCACATCCATTAAAGGATGGAGATTCTCAGCCCTCCTTTTGTTGCTACTCCCAGCTTGACAGTACATTTTACAAGATTGCTAACGCTAAAAAAATTTAGCATCACATCACTCTTTGTCTCCTTGTATGGCAGAATCACCCTAAGATGACACAGGAAGTGTAAAACTTGTCCTACAAGTCCTCCTTGCACTTACTACAAGAGTGCTCACACCATACACTGTTCCTTCAAACATATGAACACCTGCGGCCCTCCGTATTTTTCCATGGTAAAATATGGTAAAAACCCATTAAAACATCCTAAAAAACTCAAAGCATTTCTGTTTTCCTCTCCACACTAACTAAGCCAGTAGTCCTTATAAATTCATAAATTTCACAAAAAACGTGAACCAAAATTCAGCACAGATGCTTTACACGAGCCGTTGTATGTCCAGGTTTCACTGCTCAGCCACGCTCATCACAGCGATACACAACTACCCACAACAGCAAAGCTCAAACTACCCGCTGCTATTTTTTTTTAAGACAAAACAAGTGCCAGGTGGCAAAAAGAAAAGATTTGAATGAAATGCTCTTAAGAAATAGCTGTTTAATTCAGAACTCATTCATTTGTATTGACGAAGCGTTTTGTAGAACGCATTCTGTTAAGTGACCTGAGAGCATATGTTGTATACGGAGAAACATCTAAACATTATGCTCCATGTTTTATGTGTATCTGTAAATGCTTGCATTAGCTGTCTGAAAACAACGGGTTTTTCTTCTTTTCAGCATTTAAAAATATTTTCAAACACAAAGATTGATATTTTTATGCTAGCTCTGATTACCCTTTTGTTGTTATCAGGTCCTTTTTTTTTTTTTTTTTTTTTTTAAACAACTGTTTTAAACTTTGCGATCAACTTGTCTTTTAAAAGATAAACTCCATGGAGAAGTTAGTCATCAAAACCAATTAACAGCAGAATTCAAACACAGAACATAAAGGTCTTTTAAGAACTTGGGGAAAAGCAAGCTCCCCGACCACGTTTATTGTACCGGCAGAGGATAAATAAACTATAAACTAAAATGTGAGCTGTGTGGAAGCAATGCTGTGCCCGGCAGTCCTGCCCCCAGCCCCGCGCCCCGGGGGGCTGGCAGCACTTGGAGCCGTGCCGGGCACCGTTTTGGGGGGGAATGAAGGTCCCACGTAGCAATAACTTGGTGCCACTCCTTAATTGACCGAATGGGCGGCTGTTGAATGACACAACCCATTACAGGGGAGATGACGACGTTATCTAAGGCGGCAAGAGCCCTCTGGATGGCGACGGAGAAGAAGCCTTGGCACAAGGTGCCAGCAGCGAAGGTTAGTAACTGGTGGCAGGAGCGGAGGTGAGAGCAACTCTGGTCTACCGCGTGCACGCGTGTGTGCGTGTTTGCATGACACCCCCCCACACACCTCCTCGTTTCCCTCTGCACAAAGCGGCGTTGGAAAATTCCATAGTGCTCCTATGGAAAACGCAGCGTAATTAACTCATTTTGATATGAAGCCTTTTTAAGATGAGACCTTTGTGTTGAACATATTTTACTGTTCCACTCCTCTTCCACTGTCCTATATTAATCAAAGCTGTAACCCCTGTTGTCTTTGCACTACGAATCAGAATGTGCCCCTGGCGAAGAATGAGGGAAAAGTCAACAGGAATTAAGTTTCAGTGCAACTGTTTACTCAACTGTGGCCTGCAGTTATTGAAATTTTATCCGTGGTTTTGTGTGACTACTGCAGTAATGAATTCAGCATGGCTGTGATTTTCTCACTGATGGTATTCTCACTTCAAGTAAAAACCTGGAGGATGAAAATGATTGAAACAACTGAAGTCTACGCATTTAGTATCATCCATTTTTCTGACTTGTTTAATTATGGCAGCTTTCCGTCTTAGGTTGGCACACGGGGTTCCCTGCTCCTCTGCAAGTCTTCGCTTTGCTTTGTTTTTGAGGGCAGGTTTTTTCTTCTCCACAACAACCCGCTAAAAAGATCTCTGTACACTTAGGGGAGTCTTAACCAGCTGCCAATCGCTTATTTAAAAGGTTTTAGGAATGCTTATTGCATTAGAGAAAGTGCAGGTTAGGCGTAAGCGTATTCACCACGGCTCTGCTGCAGCCTTTGTTCCCAAACACGGTAATGATACGTGCCCGGCACTTTGGTGTAAAATTTCCTCGGAGGGTTTCAAAATTTTATCAGGGAGAAGAAAAAGACAAAACGTATTACGCGGATAATTTTCACTGGTGAACTTGGTCACTTCCCAGAAAATACACTAATTAAAATACAAAGGCAAAACACACAATTTGGTTCCGATTCTTCTGAATTGAGGAGTACTGACACGGGATGTGTTTATTTGTTTATTCTGATGTTTTGCTGCAGCAGATACCTCCGCAGCCGTTCTCGCTAATAGAAAACATTCTGTTGATAGAGGTTGCTAGGTTATATTAAAATTTGTTGCAAAAACAAAACTTAACGTTAGTGTATTTTCCACCCAGTGACATATTTTGGAAACCAGTTATTTGTATACAGCGGTTCACCCAAGCGCTGCCACCAGACCCAACACATTCAGGCAACGGAAGCAAGCCCTGATCTTTGGGTATTTCCAGGGAATGATTAAAAAAAAAAAAAAAAGAGCCCTGGAAGAGAAGTCCGACGTTTCCCTTTACATTAACGATTGCAATCCCCAATGGACAAAAAAAATGTACAGAGTGTCGTAGGCAAGTCCTAAAAGCATCCTCTGACTGGCAAACACAAAGGGTTTGGGAGGGTGGGGGTTTAAATGCTTCACGCTTTTTCTGTAAGTAGGAAACTTGTAATACGTCTTACAATACCTGCTGTTGCTGAAGATGTGCTAAATCTGCAGCCCCAATTTCAACTGAAGGTGTCTCGCCGTTTGATCTCACTTCCCGCAGGCTGCACTCTAGTAAATGGTTGCCACTGCTCGCTCCATTCTGAATGGCTGAACCGTTACTTTTTGTCTCAGTCCCAGATTCTTGCATCATGACTCAAAAACCTGAAATAATTTAGAGGAGGGGAGGGGAGTGGGGGGGGGAGAAGGAAAAAAAAAAAAAAAAGCAGCTGTTAAAACAGTTGCTGTATATAAGGAGACATGCCCTGGTTTAAATCCTGCCAAAACTGTAAACATTTGTCATTTCCCTTCATACGATTTATCTTTCATTAATGGTTCATGCTACTAGTTTATGTTTATTTATCTGTTGGTACAGCTATAATTTTAGTAAGTTAGTTCTGTTCTAAATATAGTATTATTTGCTCAACATCTTTTTTCCCTTAGAGAAAAAAAAATATTTTTGAACGCACACACAGAATCCATAATTAAATTTCTCCCGTTACATCTGGATGCTTTCCTTTGAAATGGATGAGTCATTCTTTGCAACAGATGATGGACAATATCAAAAACTTGATATATGGTACGTAGGGGCAGTTAGGTGAAGCAGAGCATTCACTTTTTCAGTTTCCATTCCCACCATGAGATTGCCAAATTAGCACCTTTTATTACTCTGAAGCGTTTAGGCTGAGTCTGGGACGGGCTGGACACCATCGGTTTTTGTTTGGGGCAAACTGTTTCGACTGCTCAATAAATTAGTCTTTTGGGGAAGTTTCTGGGCTATGGATTTGGTCTGACTTTGGATGTGCTATGGCATTACAGTGAAGAGCCTCCTGTGTTATTTGGCTAAACATCATCTTAGTAGCCACAGCCAGCCCGCATGGCGCTCGACTCGTGGTGGATGTCCGTCACTGAGTGTGGGTCGTGGGACCCACGACAAGGATGAGGATGAGGACAAGGAAGAGTGCCCGCTTGCTTACCCAAGAGCTCCTGAGATTCACATAGGACTGGGAACCAACTGGAACTCGTGGTGGATGTCCGTCACTGAGTGCGGGTTGTGGGACCCATGACAAGGATGAGGATGAGGATAAGGATGAGGACAAGTGCCCACTTGCTTACCCCAGAGCTCCTGAGATTCACACAGGACTGGGAACCAACTGGCAGCGCTTGTACACTACCAGACCCTCCCAAACAAAGCATGTACGTCAGTTTTTAGCTGCAAACCGCTACCTTCGAGATCTTTTGATGAGTTGTTTTATAGGTACTTCTACCTGCTAGGCCCCAAGTTACGGGATTTAAATGTTATTAACCTGCTCTGCTTCCGCCAGCCCATCCCTCCCCTCCCTTCGTGCTCCTCCTCTCACGTTCCCCCGGGGGAACACGGGGTACGGTAAGCAAAGGTGCGTGCTCCAAGCACATTGCCTACACCGTGCTAACTCACCACCTGCACACGTGAGCCAAATACCTCCGTGCAGGGTAGTTCACCTTGAAAATAAGATGCTTTATGTTTAAGGGAGAACTAGTTTGAATTCAGTAACTACCCCGAATCCAAAGGAAGAAGAAGAATTCTCTCCCTTCCAACATATAAGGGAAAATACCAATCAGAAAGAGTGAAAGCGATGCATTTCAACAGAAAAGTACCCGGGGAAAACACTTTCCCTGGGAACTCCACAGGTGCATAATTCACAGCCCTTGGCCACCAAAGTGTCCCGAGTGTCTGCTGGCCCTTGGTGACACTTAGCATCAGACCCCAAGCATGGAGATGCACTCCAGCCCAACACACCAATACCAGACTTCTCATTCATTTGGTAGCTTCAGATGTTCATAACGATGATCCATACAGCTGAGAATCAAAATGTCACAACTGAGAAGCAGCCAACTAACGAGGACTTTGTCACCACCACGCTCCGGCATTAGCACTCCTCACTGATTCACGTCCGAGGCGGGTGAACCACTCATTAGCCAGACCCTGCTCCAATCGTGACGGGATCTATTCAGGCTGAGGGCCGACCAAGCACATGGACAGTGCTAGGACAGATTCAAGTGTTCTGATTACATTTAAATAAATTTCAGCTGGTCTATGGAAACTTCTTTCAGTCTGTTTTCTGAGATCTTCGAATTATGCAAGGGGACAAAAGGGCTTGGGGGCTCATTATAAAGCTCCTGTCAACTCCCTTCTAAAAGCTCCAGAGATCTAAACTAACCTATAGCTTTCCCAATGCCACTCGCAAATGCTTGTGGGTTTTAACATGATCCTGCTTCTAACACAGACTGATCATGGTGTGCTTTTCATTTTTGGCACTATAAGGGAAGCCCATAAGCATGATAAGGTCTAAATAAGTGTTTACACATACCGCGCAAGGATGGATTACACAGCGGGCAGCGACTGCGTGGCACAGGTTGCTTCGCAAGAAGAGACAGCTCATTCTCCAGACAGCTCATAATTTACTCAAATGTATACCACGTAATTTTTCTATGCTACACTACTAAAGAGGACACACCTCTACTAACCAGAGAGAAATCAAAAAGAAGGAACTGATCTATGTAATGGTTTTCTGCTTCCATCCAAATTCAGGGTCAAGCCTCAACTGGAGAATATAGAGCATTACATTAATTTACCTCAGCAGAAGATCTGGACAAGGATGACCACCACATAAGATTGACTTAGCAGGTTAAACCCAGAGACTCATGTCTTTGTTGTGACGCTCAATGGCAAATGGTGGATGGCACATCACCACCACATAGACCACACCCAACGGAGGAAGGACATACTAAAGAACTGGTGGAAGTTGCCTCCAGCAGGTAACACGGTGAAAAGAGATGCTAAAACCAACGTGCGCAAGTACTGAAGAAGTATGTTTCATTCTCCAATACTTCTGACACAACAAATTGACTGGATGTGAGAACCTGGATAAACTGCTAAGGAGGGTCAGAAAAAGCACCGACCAAAGCTCCGAGATGCCTCTGACAGCAGCAAGAAGAACGTGCACCACTGAGGAGCAGATCTATCACTGCCTGATCACAATTTGTTGGCTTGCCCTTCTGAGCGAAATATCTCCAGGACACAGAAAATAATTCACAACCAAACTGGTCAAGAAATTATTTATTGTCTCTAGGATTGCAAACTGCTCCTGGAAAGAAACAACAGTAGAAATTGCTACAATTTTTCCAACCTATAGGACTGAGAAAAAGATGGATTATTTATAGTATTTGGTCAGAAAAAGATCATAGTTCTTGAGAACCTTCTCTACAACAAATTTCATGCTCCATTTCACCTTTCAAAGTACCCCAGCCTGTTGCCACCTGAGCTGCACAGGGCTGGCCCCAGAACCACCACTGCCTGTGTCCACCCCACGTAACGTACCCAGCAGAATTGGTAGCAGCTATCAAGGCAATGGAGCTGGAAACAGAGTTTGCAAAGAGAACGTCAAAAGAGTAAAAAGAAAATTGTGATGTTTGGGCTTTCAAAAAATTATTTTAAAAGCAGAAGTGAACATCTTTTGAGAAAATTTTGTTTTAAAAACACCCATTCACGGGCAGTCAACTTCAATATACCTTCAACTGGACACCAATACAAAACAAATCCACTTTGCTAAAATACCTGCAAGAGAAAACAGGATTTTCAAGGGAGAAAAGATAAAACTGTTTATTTCTTCACCGTAGTCAAATGTGAGTTGACATAAATAATCACAGTTTGGTTTGATCATCAAGCGTCATGTCATGAAAATCAACCTGTGAGAGCTTTCTGCAAGAATGATTATTATTTGTCTTTTTGAGCGCACCTAAATGAGCCGAGGTGATAGTACACTGAGGATGGCTGAGATAATTGTCTCTCCTCAGCACAGAGCAGCGGGCCTTACAGAAGCCTATTAGTGAAGTCTGTCATTCAAAATGGTGAAAGAAAAAAGCAAAGCCAGGTTGACTTTATGCAACATGATTAGGTTCTGTGGGAACCGAACTGAAGCTTTAGGTCTAGTACAACAAACTGTGATTCTGGTCTGAATACAACCCCAAGTAATCAAAATAGTGCTGAAGAAGCTGTTATGCGCAATGATTTATTACAGGAAACAGAGTACTCCACAAAAGATTCCATGACATACAAGATACCATGTTCTGACTTAAATTTGACAGCAAAAGAACACGTCCATCTCATGCATTCTGAAAATCAGAATGACTCTCTTATCAATTCTGCAAAGGAAAATATATTTTTACAGGCGGGTTCTTACCAGTAGAAGTATCTTTTTTTTTAATAAAAATTCTACGATATTTCATGTTAGGAGGGACAGAGAATGACTCCTAAGATTATTAAGGGTGACACAAGACGTTTTTCCCCTATGAAGGGACCAAAGCTAAGCTGTAGTATGAACAACAACTGGTAAAATTTTATCCTGAAATCAAGGAGCACGTAATAGAAGAACTGTTCTCATATGACTTAATGTCAGCCTGGTTTAAAAATCTCACAACGGTGATCAGTTTCTCAAGATTCCCATCTCAACCTGCACAAAACCTCTTCTAGCTTTGATGCACAGTCAAATAGAAAGCCAAAGCAATACAGTTTGCCCCATCTCCTTGGTGAATATGTTACGTTCAAGCTAATGGAGTAAAATTTCAGTGGAGTGGAATCAAAGCAAGGAACTCTGTCAACAGAAGGACAACAGCTAATCATCTTCCAGATGACTTGCACAGAAGTAGGGGAGAGCTAAGTTCTTAAGGGCATAGTCAAAACTGAAAAAAACAGAAGTCGGATGTGAACTTTGGCTGAATCAAAATGATCTTTCTGAGGAGTCCTGCATCAGTGTTTTGAAGTAAAAAGGCAGAACCTGAAGGAATCCTAATTTTGAAAATGTTCTGGGCTAATCCATTCTAAAAAAAAAAAGTCTGTAACATCACAAAGACCAGATGCTGCGGAGATACACGTCTCAGCTCCAGTGGACTATTTAGACGAGCAAGGTTAAGCATGGAGATTAGTAGGCAGGAGGTGGGCATTGAAGTGTGCAATTTCTGCCATTCTTCTAGTAGTATAGTTTCTAAAGACCAAGCAGCATTGTTTAATGTCAGCATGACGGAGAATTTACTGACTGAAGTGCCCGTCAGAATAAGGACCTACTGCAAGTCTGAAAGACTATGGGACTGATATTCAGATGTATTTAGATGCCTCACCATACACGGAGGCATCTGGTGAGACATTTTTAAGACTCCTGAATAAGCACCAATCTACATCTTTAAGCATCTCATCACCTTCAAAAAACTACCCCTGGGGTCTTCTAGGCCTTAAAAATATGTGCTTCCAGACTCAGCCTGGACTACACAAAAAAACTACCCCTGGGGTCTTCTAGGCATAAAAAATACGTGTTTTAATATGCTTCCAGACTCAGCCTGGACTACACGTTCAGAATGTAGCCTGCCATGTTTCAAAGTTACTTCAAAGCTGATGATTTTACTTCAGCTATTAGTACTTGGAGGTGTTTACCAATATATATGCACATAAAGATGATACAACATTTCTATCCCCTGGGAACAGTGCTAGAGCAAAAATATTGTCATAATACATCCCTTCTTTGTCACCTTTGTGAAAGATTTTAAGCTAACAAAAAGTCCAGTCTTTATTCCAGGGCAGTTAATTAAGGTTGACCAAGTCAGGCAGAAGTAAATTAACTTAGCTGATCAATTATTTATATGAAGCAGAATAAATGCCCTTAAAGAACTTGGCCCAGCCATGAAAGGACATGTAAATTAAACACAACACAGATTTAGAAAATGTATTTCTACTTTTATAGACAGAAGAGATAATGGTAAAATCAGTTTTAAGTAAGTGATCAAATGACAAGATGTAGTCTTAAGTTCTCCAGCAGGCATACTATCCATACAGGCATGGTTTATATTTAAACATTTTACCTATTTGTTGCAAGCAGTTCCCCAAAGCAAGCTCAGGACTAACTTTAGAGCACTTCTCTAGATAATTTAAAAAAAAAACAACCATACCCCAAATGGTGTTTGGAAGCATTTCATGACAACGCAACACTGCAAAGGCAGGATTTTACCTCTTGAAACAAAATGCAGTCCAGAACACAACCAGCAAGGCAATACACAAAGCCTGAGCAAAGCTGCTTCTTACCCGCAAGCACAGGTACAAAAGCAATGCAGAAGCAGCCTGGTGCTGCCTGTTAGCAGTAACGAGGACCACCACGGCTCTCCCAGGAGACCACTGCCCAGCTCACAGGTGGTCCCTTTTAGTCCTGGTATCTCTGGAGCAAGTGCCCTGCAGGGAAAAGCGCCTCGGGCTCCACATCCCACCATTACTTCTGAATTTTTCCAGGAACATGCTTTGACGGTCTCCAGCCGATGCTGGAACGCCCATCTCCTCCAGGTGACACCCCGTCCCTAGGTCGGTGAGGCGGCCAGCAGCACTGTCCTGCCATCCATGAGTTCAGTAAAAGAAAAAGGATTCACTACTGGAAATTCAAAGCCTTGTGTAAGGTAAGGCTTTGATCTACCGTGGGGGAAGGCGTACAGATGTTCAGCTGCTCATTTACTAAATTACACCATGTCACAATTAACTGTGAATCAGCCAGCTTCACATGAGCAGCTCGAGGGCTGCCACCACGCTAAGTACAGAAATAACGCTGGGGAGGGGAGTCCAAACTAGCCAGGTGGACCAGATGACTTCTCTCTGCCTGTGTTTGTGGTTAGCACGACTATTAGAAAGAGCCATCCCAACATATGGCATGATTTAACTAAATCAGATCACGCTGAACTCCCCAGCCTTTCTCAACTTACAAACCCCTCAGCTCTCGTCATTGCAGATGGGTGAATACCCGTCATGCCTTTAGAGTTTTCAGTAGCCGTCATTTATCCTGCTGACAGGGTGTATTTTAGGTATAATTATGTACTAACTAACTATAGATCAACTGTCAGTACATTAGGGTACTTTTTGGATAAAACTTCATGCTTACCCCTTTGAAGGCCACTCGCCCACACAGTACTGGTGGTTGCTGAGTTGTGCAGGAGTATGAGAAAGGAGAAGGGGATTCAAAGAGCAATTAAGGATGATCTTTAAGAATCAACCGAAATAGTAAGGCACGGAGCGAGTCAGGCTCCGCTGTCCTGAAAAGCGATGCTGAGTCACGTCTGCCAGCGGTGGCTGGAGGAGGAGAGGCAAACCTGGAGCAAGGCAAGGGAGGAACACGCAACGGTACGTGCGGGAAGAGGAAACAAAGAGGCAGCAATGAGGTGAAATCCTTTGATATTTCCTCAGCTTAAAGAGGTAATTCAATGCATTAAAATGGATCCTTGAAATTTCAAAGGATGAAACTCGCACAACAAAGATTGTCGAGAGCGCTATTTTCTAGGATTAGAACAAAAACGCATTGGGATTTGCTATATGATCTTACATCGCTGAGCAAGACTGTATACTTGCTGTTATGCAAGCACCATCTTCCAATAGCGAATTTTCATAATTATAACAGAAAGGCGTAAATTTTCTAATGCATGGCAGTTCAAAAAGTAATCAAGAGAATGAGCCTGAGGGCTATTTTAATGTATGCAAAGCTAGTGACCCACAGTAAATGGGAGGTAGGCTTCAATGAATGCAAAGTAATGCACACATACTAAAGACCTGGTCTGATGAGGGACGGCTAAAATTAACACCCAATTAATTTCCGAATTGACAAACAAATGAAACCCATAAATCTACTTTCTCATTAATTTTCTTGTGGTATAATTTAAAGCAGTAATATGAGGGCAAAAACTGAGCATTATCCATCATAAATATCAAAAAAGATAGCACTGTAACACCATAAATTATGCATATTACCTGTTGTTAAAAATGATTAATGTATTATCAACTTTATCGTGCACTGTATATGTCTAGACGTATCTCAAATCTGAAATTTCATTTACTGCTTAGGAAATAAAGGGTTCAGAAGAAGTGGGACTATCCGCGGCGCATCCTCGGCTTTGCCTCCTGACACAGGCGCAGCCTTGGTGCTCTCCTCTCGGTCGGACTCGTCCCAAGCCTTGGGGTGGCGGAGGCTGAGCGCATTGCGGAGGTGATGTGCCGTGCCTCCCCGGGGAAAGGAAACAAATCACACTACTCTCGGAGCATCCCCGTGAGCCGAACCATGGCCCTGGCACCCGGCTCACACGGGGCTGCTCCCCTTCCCTGCCCTCCCGATGCTGGGGAAGAGCTACCTGGTGATGCTGAGCTGTGGGGAGGGGAGGAAGGTAAAGAAGGAACAAGGAGGAGGAAAACACGAAGCCGTAACCAAATTCGGTGAGTGAAAAGCCAATGCTTTTCAAAAGTGCTTGAGCACATCACCTTGGCCAACAGGAGGACAACGCGGGTTGCCTTCCTCCTCCCCAGGAGTCACTCCAGTGAGAAGCTGAACTTTCACCAGGCTGAACCTCTACCAGGGTTTATGTCCACTTGCCACCCTCAAGTCTCCTGAGTCGCAGGAGTAGCTGAGTAGCAGCTTCACCTACCCCTCCTCGTCAGGCTGCTGCAACTTTTTATTTATTTAACTGTATACAACGACACAACCTCTTTCACCGTTTGCGAGCGTGGCTTGCACTGTCCGGGTTACTTCTTTCCAGCAGCAGTGTGTATCGTTAGGGCCACGGGAACCTGAAATCATCTGGAGGCAGCTCAGTGAAAGGCTGACTGATGCTCTGCAGGAGCTGAAATTTAAGACAGCTGTGGCGAAGAGAAGGGAAGGAGAGTCAGAAGCCTAATCCCATTTGTGCCACACTGACTTATTGTGAAATCGTGGTCAAACAACTTAAACTTCTTAGAGAATCAGTCGCTGCAGTTACCCCTAAGGAAATCTCTTCTGCTGAGGGTGTTGCCGACCGCAAACAGTAAGAACAGAGAACCAGCAAATCCAAGGAAAATTAATTGAAACAGACATTAAAAGGTTGCCATTTGCCCTGCTCAAAAGAGCTGGAGCTGGTCCCCATGAAAAGCTGGTGCACCAAAACACAGCAAGCTGTGAAGATAACAGGTCTCACTCCTCTCCTTGAGGTAAGAACCAAAGTGTCAGGCAAAGACGACGGACAACTCAACTTTCCCCGAAAGAGCCTTTTGCACCCTCCCTTCATTTTAAACATCCACACAGAAGTTACTCGCAGTCTCCCCTTGGCTAAACGCGCCGCCTTTGCAAAGCCAGCTCTACCTCAATCTATGGCTCTCAGTTTGACAGCTATTAAAATCCATATTCAGTACGAAGCTCGTGCCATAGCTGCATAAAAGCTCTAGAGCTGGGCCGCTTCCAAGCGACTGGCAAATATGATGCAATCATTTACATACCATCATCGGCAGAGTGAGGTTCCTTCCTCTCTCTTGGGGAGAGCTGTCTTTCAGCCGCCAGCTTGACAGAAATCATCTTTACCATCACCGGGACCATCGTTTATTTGGAAGGAAAGGAACGGCGGGCGGCAAAAAAAAAAAAAATCCCAAACCAAACAAGAAACCATACTTCATTGTACTCTACGACTCTGCGACAGCTACTGTACGGTGGACGCGAGCACCATCCGCACCAGAGGAAAAACTCCTCCAGAAGGCAGGACGCGTAACGGCAGCGCGGTGCGGTGCAGAACGGCTGACGAGCCGCGGCGGTGCCAGCGTCCCTCGGGAGGTACCCACCTGCACACCCCGGCCCGGGCGCAGCAGCGTGCGGGGCTCCCCGCGGTTTCGGGTAAAACAGGAACAGAAAGTGCCGAGCTGTTCTCACAGCCCAGGACTTATTTGTTTGTACGCATGCTTCTCGGAGCTTGCAACATAAACCCTCACAGTCTATCTCACAGAAAAACAGCAGACTATTCAACCAAGTAGAAGGCCAAACTTGCATTTAGTAAATACAGTTAGTTTACGCTAGACAGCAGCAGCACGGCTTCAGTAAGATGATATCAAACCTTGCAAGCCCAAGCGCTGGCTGTAGATGAATTAGACTCCCACCCTCCGTGCCTATCTCCATTAAAGCGTTGCTGAACTCCCCACCAGCCTCCAGAAGTCAAAAACCACCTCAAAGCCAGGTGCAACTTCGCAAGGTTCCTGCACGATACAATTTTCACTTCGCTATTTTCACTTAGTTTAACGCAGCGAAGGTTTGATTCAGGGCAGTAACACAAGTCAATTAACGACCAGCTTGTGCACTTACACACTTCAGGTACCTCCTGCTTCCCCTCCAGCCACGACACAGCTCTAAGTAGCCAAAACGAACAGTATCTTTGGACCACTGGTTCGAGCTAGCGCATACAATATCATTGTATTCCTAGCATTCATATCACATTTTTGTGCATATTTTGTTGCTCGCTTTTGCAAGGGATGAAAAGGACAATTATTTAATTTTACCCTTCAAAGGCTTCTTATAAATGTATATTCAAGATATTTTAACACATTAATTCACGTATAAAGGAACAGACACCACCTTCACACAAAAAGAGTTGACATTTCTTTCTCAAGGTCACTCTAAGAGGGTTTACTCCCTTTGTGTGCGAAGCCCGAGCAATTTACTGTTAGCTAACAGGTCCTGCCTGGCATTTGAAATCCAAGCCCCATTCAGAAACAATAACAAACAATCATTCTGAAAAACAAAGATGGTGCGAGTGAATTGTTCTTGCTCATTTGCAAAACAACCCAAAAGCAAAAACCGCCGGGATGGCGCTCTCTAATTAGGACTCAGAGAAACCAAAGAGCAAACAGCCAGCATACAGAAATTAGCAGATGTAAACGCAGTATTCCAGTTATAAAAAGAAGAAAAGCAGCTCTGTCATCTCGCTCGCAGGAGGAGGAGCGACAGAGCGCGTTTTTAAATTTGGTATTTTCTCTCCATTCAAACGGCTCTGCTTCTAAAACAGATTTTCCTCAGATCTCCTCAGCAATACAAGTGAAAGCTTTGCCTTTTCAAACTCCATCGAGGGCACATGCCTCAATTAAAATCCAACGTGAGAAAAGAGGGAAACCAAAAAGCTCCCGACCAAACAACTGACACAGAACGCAAGGCTGTACTTTCGGGGTGATTACCTGGTTCATAGCCCTATATCTTTGTCCTAGACCTTCTAACTCCTTGTTTGCTCCATGCAGGATTTTCTAGCCATCAGCCGCCTACTGCTGCGCTAGTCGTCTTGCAGGAGTGCTCTCTCCCTTCTGAAAAAAGCAAACAACTGGATAGATATCATTACACTAAGGAAATCTCTCGGAAAAACCAAACAACTTGCTAATCTTTCTAGCCCCTTCACCCAAGTTAAAGATAAGCAAAGCAAACCAAAGTGAGTTTCAGCCACATTCCAGGGACAAGCTCCCCTTTTTCTCCTTTATCAAAATCCCAGCATTTAAAGGTTTTTTTTCCAGACCTTGCAGGATAAACTGCTGCTCACGCCCGCAAACAAAGCAATATTTGTTTAATAACTGATTGCTGCCATGGGTACAGTAAACAAGGGGCCCAGCATTTGTGTTTATGAACAAACACATCATCTTGCAAGAGCAATTTAACATTAACCAGGTGGAATAATCAACAGATTTCATAGGTGACACTCGGGGCAGGACTAATGTAAACAGAGCAGGGAGGAGAAAGGGGCCACTCTTAGGGAATCAAGGTTGAGGCAAATGCATTACAGAGTAAACAGCTGGGAAGAACTCAAGACAAACAAACAGTCATTCTTCTGACATTTCGAGAAGCAGAAAGGTTGTACGTTACATACATCAGCTGCTGACCACCATGAAATCAAACCAGTTGGGGACCAGGCCTTCTTGTTTACACAGTGCCATGTTTGCTTATAAACAACAATTTGCTGTTACCAACCTCGCATTACTCATTGCGTAAACGAGCAGATCAAGTGAAATCCTGTTAACTCTTCTGTGGACCGAGGGTTTTTTCCTCCCCTTCAACAACAACAAACAAAAAGCCTTTGCAGTCTTGCTGTGCAACCTCAAGACAACAGGCAGCAGGGGAAAATACAGAGCCGGGCATCTGCTCCCGTCAAGGGTAAAGAAAGGAGTAGAGAATGCTTGAAAGTGTTTTTACAAAACAAGATTTACCGGCCGAACCACTGATGTGAAAGGTCTCATGACGTGTTTTTTTTTAAAAAAAAATCAGCAACTGCAAAAGGTGGGATGCAAAATTTTCATTTCTCCCCTAGAACAAACAAGCACAATGACGGCTTTCGACACAATCTGCCCGGCATGACCACGTACATGTGTGATTTTATGCACATCCATCCATGCCCACACCAGCTCCCTGCCCCACAGCCCTCTGCATGCGGTGCCACACAAGGGACGGTTGAGCCCTCTTCCCCCTTCTCTCTCTCCCGCCCTCAACCCTCGTGCTTCTGCCTCCCATCACCATTCTCCAACCTCTGCAGATCTCCACAGCTCCTTTTCGTTAACCCAAGCAGGGCCAGAAGCCCCTCTGAGATCTTCTCACAACTGAAACCTCTAGACACCACCTGCTCCCCATCCCATGTCCATCTCTTGGCCCCGAGGCACTGTGACATCAGTCCTTAAGGTGCTCCAGACGCCCAAGTCCCCTGTGTTTGCCACCTTCCAGAAAGCCTTTCCTTTTCCGTCTCTCATCCCCGTAACGCTCAAGAAGTTGCCCATCGCAACGCTCCTCCAGGGAGGTTTCTGTAACTTCTCTATCCTGAACATCGATTTCGGGAAAGATCTGAAGTACAGGGAGTGGTTTGCTTCCCTGCCCTGACACAATCCCTGCGTGTGACCTCCACAAGTCTCTTCATCCCTCTCCTACATAAAATAAGCCCTTTAAGGCGTTGTACTAGTTGGACGGGGACGGAGGATGTAGTTGTGGTCTATGTCACGGGTCCTTTTTTCCTCCCAGCTGCATTGTGGCCCCTACCTGGCTCACCGCCACCTTCTGCTGAGCACCAGCACCTCCACCAAACACCAAGGAAAGTCATCCCAGTTTTGAATACATGAAGCATCCAAGGTCGCAGCTGGCCCTGGCACTAATCTCCCCTCCCTCACCATTTCACATGCAAACAGCACGGTGGCCAGAAGCCTCCCCGCTCATCATTTTTTCACAAGTGTTAGAATATTTGGTACTTTTCTTCCCAGCACAATCCTGGACATCCGTGGCTGGCCAAGAACCTCCGTTTTCTTTTTCAGAAAATATTTAGCCTTTTATTGTAGGGGGAAAAAAAAAAAAGTTTCAAACCCACGAAATCAGTACAACCTACTAATAAGCCAGGTATTTAAATAAAACCCAAATGCGGTATTGTTCAGGCAACCTCGTATTTTTTAAGACGCCGGGTTGCCAGCATAATAGCGGGCAGGATGAAAGGTGCGACTCGAGGACGGGGTTGGCGTCCGCACACCAGGAAAACAGAAGTGCTGCCCCATTTCCTGCGCTTCAGCAGAATATTTCTGATGTCTGGGGCTGCCGGGGACTTAACTCTGAATTAATGATTACACACAATACCCTCCTTTCTCCCCTCCCTGCAGGACAGCGAGGGCCAGCCTCACCGAACGACTGTGGGCAGGCAGGCACGGGTCATGGGGGATTTAGATATTTCACAGCGGCTTCAAAAATTTAGACACCGCAACCTGAAGGCTTCTGAAAACATCAAGCTTCACATAAAAGTCCTGATATTTCCCTACTCGAGACAACCGCTCTCACCTCAGCCGCGCTGCCTGTTCCACGCTCCTTTTCCAGCATGTAAAATCACAGTTTATTCAGTACAAAGTAACTACAGTATGATAAAAACTATAAGCATATCATTCAAATGCTTTATTGGTCAAATAGATGGATGCTTTTATTAGTCCAACCTTTTTTGTAATGGAGTGCCACTGATGACCCAGTGTTAGCCTCATTCCCTGCTATTAATCACACTTCTAAGAGCTCATTTTGCTTTAAAATCTTAAGAAATTGCTATAATTTAAAGACATGGTGTCTACATAATGGGAAATGCTTCACAGATTGTATCATTCCATATAACACAGAATTTTTATGGCAATGCTGACCACGATACCAAGGTATTACAAAACTTGAATAAAATATTTTATGAAGAAAATCTAATGTAAACTTACTTTTGCATTTGTGGTTTGCCACATCCATAATGTTTTAAGCACAGCCTTTGGGGAGTTGCAGTTTTCAACTCTATGTGGCTTACACAGATTAACACTACAAAAACACTCCCTGAACAAATATAAACAAAACAAAACAGAAGTAAATGAAAATTAAATAAAATAAAAGGATGGACCATGAGAGAAAGACTGTTCAAGCTATATTTAAATGATTTAACACGAGGGAATTATCCTTTCATCGACTATATTATCTCTTTTCTGCACAGGGAAAACAGATGATGTTTACTGTGAAAAACTTTTATGACAAAGTGGAAGCATCTTACGAATTTACCTACACCGAGAATTAAATTAATATAATGACGGTCTTAACCCGTATTATTAAAATGTATTTTGCAAAATGTTTTGACAATGTTGACTGCTGCAGGAGGGAAAACACATTTAAGACAATTTCAGCCAAATGCAAAAGCAGAAGCCTTCCATTTTTGAAATGTAAAGTAAAAAGCATCTTTAAACATCTTCTTATGAGAGAAAATGCAGTGCAATTATGTTATATGGCGCACACAAAAGCGTCTTCTTTTCCTCAGTTCTCTAACAAGATATTAGTAGCTCCTGGCCTTAGGAATACTATGCGTAAATCACATCATATTCAGAGTGTCTGAATTAATTATAATAGGAGCTGGAGAGAAATGTTAACTTTCCAGGTTGTTGCTAAGGATTAGCCCTTGTTTACAATTCTGTATTTATAGAACAAGAAAAATTTGTCAAATGAAGGGCAAAGAGGAATGCAAGAACACAAATTTAGCTTTGATTTCAAAACAAATCAGATCTTGCAACCATTCCCTGAAAAGAAAACCAGTTTTTAATGTGAAGATGCAAATGAGTCTCAGAATATAAAAATGTTTTATAATTCTTTGCATTCAACACTACTAGATGTTATTTAAAGAATTTATGTTAACATTTCTCATCCTCACAGAGCAAGTCCAAGATGCTGCAAACAGCATCTATTTAAAATGGATTGCGTTTCTATGGGGCGCTGGGTAGCGGAGGAGGCTGAAGGAGAAGGCAGCACTGAGTTTGGCCCCTGGGGCAGCAGATCCAGAGGGGTTCACGGACTACTCCAAAGGGGTTCAAGACAGCATGCTAGGAGGAACAAGCCCCTTGCCTTCAATAGGCTTAACGTCAGCTACATGAAGGTCCGCATCTCCATCCAGAGGGCAAGTCATGAATCTCAAAACCATTGGAAAAGACACGGTGACTCCCCCAAACGGGACGTGAATGAGCCACCTTTTAAGAAGGGCACTCGGGAGCCCAAGAAAGGTCCACCGTGCAAAACACGGCATTTCTGGAGAGCAATGCGAGGGTGGACGGCTCGAGACTCAAAGTCCATAGGAAGGGTCGCAGCGAGCAGAGTGCCAAAGCTTTGCAGGGACTTGCAGATCTTGGGCACCTTGGCAAAACTGGCCAGGGAAGTTTATACCGCTATCGTCACTATTCAGAGGATAAAGAAAGCACTTCGGCCTCCAGCACTTTCATTTCTTTTCGCAAACAAAGGCACACCCACTACAATTAAGTTGCAAAACCATTTTCATTAGGACTCCTTGTTTTCACACACTTAAAGCCTTCTCAAACCTGCAGTCCCTCTCGTGCTCCCATCAGTGTGTGCCTGTGTGTGGAAAACTAAGCAAGGGCTCTTTAGTGGTTTCACTTTATGGAGAAGCAAATGGAAAAATGCTTTTTCCCATTAAAACAAACGTAACCACCAACTTCTAAGCAGGGTGACTTGCAAAAATGCTGAGCACCCACAACTGAGAGCATCTAACCCGCCTCAAGAATCAGGCCCATAACACAATAAGAAAAATGCACTTAGCTAAGCTTTTGTGGAAACATATACGGTCTCCTTGCCTTGCCCTGTCCAAGGGCTATGGCTATCAGATTTCGGCTAGGACAGCACGATGCAGAAGAGAAACCATACATGTGCCTGTGAACACTGGTGCGCGAGCTAACACACACACACTACGAAAGTACCCAATATACCGGTTTAGCATCAGCCGGAACAGAACACGCGGAACAGAAGAGGTGCTTTCCACCCCGGATTTGTCTTCATGCTTCCTTTCCCAGGAACAGCTCCAGCCTGGGTCCAGAGCAAGGATATCACCCCACCACATTTCTGTGCTGGAGACACGTACGTACTGCACACATTGCTCAACAGCCAACACGCTCAACAGTGACACATGGATCCCAAGCACCCAAAAATACAGTTGGTCCTCACCACACTGGCCCAATGGGGGGGGGGGGGAAGAGAGAATTTTTTCCACCTCAAAATTTCATCCTGTGCCTGAGAAAACTCCCTAAAAAAGCTCCGTCAAAACTGATTTGTTTCTACTCACCAAAAAAAAAAAGCACATATGCCTACTTTTGAGTCAGGATGCAGGAAGCCAAGCTCTTAGTCCCTCTTCTGCGTTCACCCATGGCTGAAGAGCAATGCCCACCTCTGAGCCACCAGCAGCGATGGCTGGGAGAGGGAGAAGCAACAGCAGAGAGGAACAACGGGACACCGAATAAACCTCTCCAGCTTGCCTCGGCCAACAACAGCAGGCAATCGTGATCACTCCTCTGGTTGCCCATACCTTTTTCCATGCACGATACCAAGGCAACAGAGAACCTCCCTATAAACGGTGCCGTAGCTCCACGACCTCTCCAAAACAAGCTGTTTGGCCTTGGACTGGAAGGGTCCATCACCGCCAAGCTCGGCAGAGGTTGCTCTGTGCTTCTGGAAACGGCCTTTCTGGTGCTGAATCCCCAGCAGCATGCGGGGCTGTTTACAACCAGCGCTGTGTGTTTAATGTTCAAAATCTGCACTGAAGACAGTATTTGAACATCTCCAGCCACACGCAGGTGCATCGTCCCACAGATGTGCTGGCTCCTGAGCACCGCAGAGCTAAGGCATGTGGCTTCCTGCTCCAAGGGCTTGTGAAAGAGAAGGACACACTCTACTTACAGTCTATTCAAGACAAGGCTATTCAATGTCAGGATGTGCCGTAGGAGGGTAATTTGCACCCTAAACTGTATTGTACGATACCGCAGTCACAGACTGTATGATCTCTTCCTCTGGATTAAAACTGTTTGCACAAGTCAAAGCAGAACAAGGAGAGTAACAAAACATACAGTGTGTTTTGTTCTACACTGCAGCCACATATTTCAACTGCCGCAGCCGAAGTCTTAGAATAAACACAGCTTTAGAAGAAAATAGCTAGAATAAAGAGCTTCTGGAAAGTTCCTGCTGATTATGCATGCAAGAATTCTGCTACTGCTTCCTCCCATCATCTGAAAAATAAACCAAACACCCAACTTCCACAACTATCTACAAAAGTGCTATTTTTCTGAAACATGTTACAATACTATCTGAGGTCTGCAAGTTGTA
>NW_009648041.1:1491207-1502115 GCF_000708025.1 Charadrius vociferus | reverse complement strand
GAATGCACAGGGCATCTCCCAGACGTCAGGACAGCCCTCCACCACATCTGCCCGGGGAAGACATGCCCCTGCTGGCGTCTTTTCCTTTGAAAAATCCCTGTTGTTTTGCACCTGAACGGGCTTTTCAGTTGGCTGTGCTCACATAGCCACATCTAGGATTTAAGCCACGACATATACAGAAACGACTTTGTATCACAAAACAGTGTGTAAAACCCAGCACCAAAAAGATCACCAAATAAACCCAGAACTGACACACTACTCTCTCAGCAGCAACCAGAGGGCAGCTGAAAACGACTCATTTCTTCTGTAAACAAATAAAAACTTCAGAGATATCCCTGAAGAATGAGTGTTTTCACGACTGGCACCACTACAGCAGGGCATGCGGCTACCGGATGTCTTTGCCTTCACAACTGAGCATCGTAAGGCCATTTAGAGCAGGGATGGCTCAGGTGAGCACGGTGGCTGCAGTGAAACTCATGTGAGTAATCCTCTGTTTCCAGCCAGTTATACCTTATTAGGAGAAGACTGCAAGAGACAAGAAAAAAAAACAACCACCATCTTGCTGAAGAACATGACTGTTAACAAGAGTCTATCAAACCCCGGACCTCCTCTTGCCTCCCTGAAAAGCAAAAGCAAGTTCTCAGAACAGGTTTTGCTCCGTAATGGATCATTTCTGCAAAAATCAGGACTCCAAAGTTGACAGCCACAAAAATTTCTTAGTTCTCAGAGACAATTTCATTTTAAATAGCTTATTTCCATAAGCAGAGCATGAAGCAATTTCACTCAACCTGACAAATAAGTAAGGCCAAGGATATTGCATTTAAAATTCAGAGATAACTAAATAGAAGAAAAATTATATTTAGACATGATAGGACCTGGAAACAGGTTCCCTTCCACTCTTACGCTGAAGCTAAACAGCCATGATATGATCAAACAAGTTTTCACTTTTGCCTTGTAAATAAAATCAAAGGGCAACAGTCCTTTTTCTCTGACGTCTGTAGTTAATAAAGAAAGAATAAACACTACCTACTCTTACATGAGAAGGGAGGAGGAGAGAACATTTCTTAATCTCTTTCCAAAGAGGATTAATCTACAGCGCATTTCCACCCCAAATACTAATGAAACGTTTTTCCCGCAGTTTTCTGGAGGGGGTGTTCTAACATATCAAAGCCTCTCGTGCGAGCGCGGTTCACCCCAGCGCGTTTCAAAGCCCGTAGCCTTCAGGTGCGATGCGGCGCTGAAACACGGCCGGAGCTTCGGCTGCGCGGGGGGAAGGAGAGCTTCTACCCTGCAGGTGAAAAACAAAAGCTCGCGACGCTTCTTAGGGCCCATATATCTGAGGGATACACCAACTGCCTCACAACCCCGAGTTAATTAGGGCTTCCAACAGCTCCATAAAGTAGATGAGCTGTTACTCCTGGAGCTCGTAGGACACAGGGAGGCTGAGGCGCCCATTCATCCCAGTTCAACGCGTGGATGGGTGTGATGGGGCCAAGCGTGTACTGAAGCATTTGCTGGTCGCTGGCTAACGTACCTGGAAAAGTCAGGGGGGAGGTGGGATAAGGAGCCCGTGTCCCTTGCCATGCCTCTGAGCCACTCGCCCACCCGCGGGAAGGGAACGGGACGGGGAAGCTATTTTCAGCCTAAGTATCTTATGCTTACAGATACTTCAAGGGAGGGTGCCAGGGGGATGGGAACAGTCTTTTACCAGTGGTGCCCAGTGACAGGACAAGAGGGAACGGGCACAAACGTGACCATCGGAAGTTCCATCTCCACCTGAGGAGGGACTTCTCTGCTGTGAGGGCGGCAGAGCAGTGGCACAGGCTGCCCAGAGAGGTGGGGGAGTCTCCCCCTCTGGAGCCATCCCAAACCCGCCTGGACGCCGTCCTGTGCCACTGCTGGAGGTGCCCCTGCTCTGGTGGGGGGTGGGATGGGGGAGCTCCAGAGGGCCCTTCCAGCCCTCACCAGTCTGGGATTCTGTGATCTGGAGCTTATAAACACCTGCTGAAACGCAATGCCTTATCAAACAGGTGAGAGCCAATGTCCACTGACATTCCCACTCCTCGGAAGAACTCAGCCGCGAGATTTTATTACTAGTAGTAGTGTTATTGAGTGGAATATTTACACGTTTGACTCCAAATAGGCTTCAGCATCTCTGCAAGGGGACCAAACGCGTGACCCCGCGATCTTGAAGAGCGATAGGATCAGCCCAGCGTCTCTCGCCCTTCCTCTGGAGAGGCGTCTGTAGCGAGGGAGGCAGACCACACGGAATGGGTTTAGCAGGGATGGACCCTTACAAATACAGTATTTTCTCCAAGGAACCTGAAAGGAGGAAGACAGCTACAACAAAAAGGTCGAGGAAGAGGAGAAGTGCCCGGGCAAGACCCAGCGAGGGGAAGCGAGGATGAGCGGAGCCTGCAGAAGGGTTTACGTTGCCTTTGAAGAGAAATATTCACGCTGTCAGGTAAAACTGAGAATCTAACCCGTGGGAGGACAGAAGATGCTAACTTGAAGAATCTGACTATTACAGGATTAGCAGCTACAATCCCTCCCTCTGAGGACACCGAATGCCAAAATCTGGCCCGAGGGTTTTAGGTGGTGAGGTTTGTCCAGGCGTGTCGGTAGGAACTCTACAACATACAGAGGAGAATACTGTCCAAACCTGCATTATCTAAACATAGGTGTTGTTAAAATGCTAAATATTTCTTTTAGGGGAAAAAAAAAATAATAATACCGAGGAATACAAAGCCAAAATACACACATTTCTTTTGGGAGTAAAACGTGCCCCTCAAACACTTCCACTCTACTGTACAATGTATTTATACCATGTGTAAAAAAACATTTGTCAAGCATATAAAAAACCCCAGAAGTTCACTGTCACACAGCTTAGTTCCCTATATTCTGCCTACACGCATATATAGGGCCAGTTTGTTAGGGGGTGGAGGTGTGTAGCAAAGCACAATCTAGCGAGACATGACACCATAACGGTGAACAATAAAAGCAAGCGCAGCATATGTGCTGGACATTTGGTGAAAATCACCCAGCTACAGCTCCGACTCGGGTAAATTTTCCTGTGCAGAAGTTGGTAATTCAGTTTCTGCTCTGATTCAGCTCAGTCAACAATCAGGTTGTTCGCAACCCCTCTAACTACTATTTATTTGGGAATTCCGAGATCCTAGGAAATATACCTTTACTTTTCAACTGTCTTTTTCTATAGAGCCAAACAAGCTGAAATCTGGAGGTTTTCTTCTTTTCTTCTCTTAATGTTAAGGCTTATTCTCCATCTAGCTGCTAAGATTCTCCCTGGCTATAAGATCTGAAACAGTAGCAATAATTATATTTCCTATTTTATTACTCGTAATTGCCCCTTTGATCAGAATCCTATGCCGTTTAACCACATTTATATGGTCATCCTGCACATGGGTTCTAAATACAGAACGAGTCATTTTCCAAGGGAAAACTCCAGGAGCTGGGTTTTCCTTCTCCGCACGCACATGGAATCCCATACATTTGGCACCAATTTAGCTTATTATCATTTCATTCTTCCTTTTTATATTTGTTTCACTGTAAAGGCAATGTAAAGCTCCCCGTTCACTGGGAAAGACCCCTCATTCCTTCATATTGGCTTCCTTCGTCCAGCCTGTAGCGCGTCCACCCGACTCAATCCTGTCTTTGCAATAGTACACACCAACAAACACAAGAAATACCCCACAGCTGGAAGAGTTGAACTACGGGTCTCCAAGCTTCGCTGAACATACACGGCAAGCCGTACCTCAGCATGAAGCCCAGGAAACCTTTTATACATAGCCTTCTTGTTCCTCCCAAAGTCCAAGGGTAAATTCTGTTTGCAAAGAAGCAGGCGAGTCTCCCCAGCTGACAAAGTGCCTCCAGGTCCGTCTCTCTCGCACAGGCATCTCTGCAAGGAGGACAAGACTGGTTGCCCACCTCTGCCAGCTCTGGGCCTTGGCCACCAAGCACGCACTTGTTGAAGCCACATCGAGAAACTCTCCTTGCTTGTGGCTGGCCTTTGCACGCCGTATCCCTGCAGCAGAAGAGCCAGAGACACTGCCCTTCACCCGTGCAAAACAGAAGAACGTTGCCTGGGACCGTGTGGTTGTTAATAATGATAAAACCCCAACGAACTTCAGAGAACTCAAACAGAGCTGCTCCTGATTTAGGCCATGCATCTGAAAGCAGCATTTGTTTCGGTCAGCTTCCTTAACGTGATGGTCTCAGGAAACTACACAAGCAGCCCAGCTCAAGAATCGGCAGTTCTTTGGGAAAAGAACAGAGTCTTCTGGAAGGCCATCCTTAGGGTAAGTGTTTTATTTGGAGGAGAAGCCATCACGAAGCCAACTTAAACACAACCAGAGCTGAAGACTCGCACCTGAAGCAGCCATACGTCACGGGGAAGAACCGGTGACCACGCAGTGTGCGCGCACCCACGCCGCTGCTCCGTATAGTCCCCAGGTGGTACAGGGATAACAAGAGCAAAGGAAGGGGCTGAGCATGTGGTTTATCCCAAGTCCTTTTACTGATGGCTTTGCTTGATGGACTTCACTTTCCTGCTTGAAGCGTGTTTGTTCAATGCAATTTCATCACCCTGCTTTGTCCACACAGCCAGTTTAGACAGACATTCATATTCTCCACGTAACAGGAAAAACTGCTGCTGGAGGAGGAGATGTGCAGCCAAAAGAACTAAAGGCTTATAGATTAAAGAAACCCTAACAGCTACTTGACTTGTACTGTTTTATTTTGTGTACACTCAGGACCAGTAGCAACAGGCAGCCTCACCTGGACTTCCAAAACATCACCCTTTCCGGGCTGTTCTCCAGGCGAGCCAGCCGCCTGCCACGGGGAACTGCTAGGAGGATCTCTCATGCTGGAAACGCAAAGCATCTGTGGATACTTTCCAGGGTTTCCCATCACAGGTATGTGTCCACCACGTACAGCCACGAAAAGATGTGTTTACAAATAGGAACAAACTGAAAAGCATGGCAACAGGGAATCTTCACACTCTGAAACGTGCAGTCAACCTGGTTCAGTCAGGCTTGGAAGGGCAACGGCTGAGCCCTTGGGTAATTTCAGCCACAGACAACTGTTTTCCTTAGCTATTGGTAAATACAAATTCCTCGAGCTTTGTCTCTGGATACCAATAAGAGACTCTATGCTGAAAAGCATTACAGAGATAGAGATCAGAGGTCTGTTTTTGTTTCTGTGTCTTGACGCTTATGACTTTGATGGGGTAAGTATATTAGCATATGATAAATTACTCTTTAATCTGTTGTACTTATAATTCTAGAGAGAGGTTCAGTGGCTTTGCTCTGAACCAAAAGTATTTCTGTGAAGAAACACTTGTTTGCTGGAAAAGGGTAATAACAAAGCTGTTTGTAAACAAAGCTGTAAAAGGAGAGGTCCATCTCCCATGAAGCTCAAAACTCCCCAAAACAACTTTCTGCAGAGAGCTGCCATTACCCAATGTGAAAGACTTCTTCGAAACCAGCAATGCTGAATTACACAGCAACGCTCAAACAGGCCTGCACAGTACATCACCTGAATTGGTATCGCTTTCAATTTCCCACCTGATTGGGTTGAAAAGGTTCACAGGTTGGAAAGTGTGGAAGGAGAAACTTACTGCAAATTGCAATCTAGGATCAGATTAAAAGAGGGAGGATGACACAGGGAAAATCTTCTTCATAAACAAGTTTCTTTATCCGGAATAAACTCCAAAGGTCCTGCGAGGGGAGGAAGGATATGTGTTTCATTAGGACAAAGAGGGTAGGAAAAACTATGCCTGAAACCTCCTTTGTGCAGACAGCCCTTACAACCCAGCTTCTTTAAGGGCAAGGTATTGAAATTGCTTTGGAAGAAATATTTTTCTCCATCAAGAAGATTAACGCTGAAGTTTCTGCACAGTACACTGTATTGTCGTTACATCCACAACACACTAAAAAGCACCACCAGAGATTCTCTTACCCCACCTCTCAGTCCATCCTACCGTCATCTGTCTGCCCGGGCCAGAAATCTCACCATGACCCGAGAGAGATGCTCAGCATTCTCATTCCTACAGAAGCTGAAGACACAACACCTTTGCAGCTTATGACATCCTAAAGCGACACATACATTATCTTTAGAAGAGAAAGAAAAGGTTGAACCACAGGGATGCTGCTAAAATAGATAACGTCAAGAACTCTTTTTTTCATGAACTTTAAAGGCTGAAATTTTCCAACACTATACGAGAGAATTTCCGACCTTCCAGAGTTCCTGGGGAGAGCTTGGTCTGCATTGCCCTGTGCTGTGAGAAACCCCTTCTCTCCCTGTGCCCTTGGGTGGAGTCAGCTTATACCCCATTTCAGCAGCAACCTGAGTAGCTCCGGGCTCTGAGCGCAAAGGGCAAGGGAAGGGCTGCTGGGTTTTGTCTCCTGTGTACACTCCTGTATGAGCCCCATGTCTAGGCTGACCGCCTCAGAGAAGGAACCAGGGAAGCCTTTTCTTTTCTGGGCACATTTTGCTTCAGAGATGGACCCCAAGATTTGACCTTGCGCTCTGCCGTAGTCCACCCCGAAGAACTTGCTGCCACATGTCACCATCTCAACTCTTGTGTGACGGGTAAAAAGCAAGAATACTGCGAAAGCCAAGAACCACGCCATGCTCTCTGCTTGCACTTGTCTCCATGGATACTCTTCCTTGCCCTGGCCACGAGTAGAAGAGGTAAACTAGAACTGAAATCCTATGCGCTAGCAGAGCTGGTGGCCAGAGCGGTAGGTTTGGTGGGAATGATTCCCATGGTTTCGACCCAGAAATGGGTGTTACAAATTCAGCGAGGCAGTTAGATCGCCATCAGGCAGCGCTCGGCTGCAGCACGGCCACAGCCATGTGCATGGTCGGGCCACCACGGAACGGCTGCTGGAAAACAAAACGGCATGTGAGAAATCCAGAACTGAGAGCAAGTGTAGGCGAGAACCAGGAAAACTGAAGTCTCATCAAACGCTGGACAGTTGGTAAAGAGCAGACCCTCCCATTTGTTTGCTGCGTACCGTAGAGGGGTGGAGGCAGGGGTGACGCGCGTGCTTTGGAAATCAGCAGTTTTTACACTATTCACCCAGGAAGTCATTAACTTGCATGTTTGTGGGCAACTGCACAAGCTATTTTTGGTCATGGGACCCTGTGTAAGGAAAGGATTGCAAGGTTTTAATAATGATCTTTAGTTAACTCGGTTACCCACACAACAATGGCTTTCTGAGAGGCCAACTGCTGCGAAAAACTTGAGACAGGCTTTACTTCCAGAGGTATTAAACTATGAAAATATCTAACCATAATAGTAAGCAGCTATAAAAAGAGCCCTGTTTATTTCACATGATTTCTTTGTGTGCCACAGTGTTATGAGAATACTTTAGCTCAATGACAACATGGTAAATTGGAAAAGATTAACTGTTTAAGTCAGCACTTGCACAGTGCATTTTTGCTTCCTTTTGGTGACTTCATGCTTGCGAAAGCCAGGTTTTCGCTAGTATCGGCAGGCAAAAGCCGTTTGTTTTTCTTTTTTTTAAATTTAAATTAAAAATTAACCTGATATTAAGTTCAACTCACGCAGGGGCCACAAGAGGAGAAATCGGGGATTAAAAAGAATGAAAAAAGCCAAGAATGCAGACTTCAATTCTGCGTCGCTGTACGTCCTGTAGGCAGATTTAGAGCCCGCGTACCCAATCCGAGCAATAATCTGGTATCTCCCATCCCTACAATATTGTGAACTGTATCCGATAACTCTTCTGCAACGGTGGAGCATCACAGAAGATCCTACAGAGAAGGTCGAACCCTCTGTGTTGTACCATAGGGCTCTGACAGCGTTCTGGCTTAATCCTGAAAAACACCGTAACGCCCTACCGAACCCCGTCCAGTACCACCGTCCCCAAGAAGAAGGGGGGAAAAATAAAGAGTGCGCCTGTTTCTGGGAAGACCTGCACCGCTCCACGGAGAGGACACTTCCACCCTTGTTAATCCCAGCTTCTTAAAGCAACACTCAGTAAGATAATGAATCCTTTAAATGTTACATCTTGTGTCTTGCATTATTGTGGTGCAGCAACTCTCCACATCAAACAGTCATCAGCACTATTACAAAGTGGGCTTATAAGAGACTGGCTGAAAAGGCGCTGTGTGAAAAGAAGTGGAAAATTAAAGCTGAAGCAGTCGAAGAAAGGGCTTAATTTACTGGCATGTACAGTATGCAAATGAGATTACTCTCAGCTTAACTGCATCATTTATGTCCATAATAACGGCATCATCATTACAGGGCTCAAATTAAATTACACCATAATTAGCATATCAAAGTGATTGGTTAAAGTTTAAAACAAATACCCAATTTTGTTAATGAACAGCTGTAATTGTCATGTACACTTCAATGAAAACTCCCTAAACAAATATATGTTTTAGAACAGAGAAAGATTTTGAAGCAGACAGGTCTGCAGCAGAGGTAAATTGCCTAAAAAAAGAATGACACAGACTATTCTATTAATGTTAATATATGCTCGTCATTTTCAGGTAATAAAACATTCTATCAAAACAAGCCTTCGCTTCCTATTTTTTGCCTCTCCGACTCTTCCGCCGCACCGGCAAGTGTCAGAGGGGAGAGATGCCGGCCGTCACGCGCGGAGAGGGTGAGAGACGAGGAAGAAGAAGATGATGATGATGATGTGTTGCTAACTCTACCCTGTAGACCAGCGCTGGAGTAAAGCTGATGACATGATAACACATTAGGCAGCCTACAATTCAATTTACTCTAATCTAATCATATCTACGCGGCAGTTTCAGAGGTGGAACTGCACCAGAGAAGTTTTTTTTTGGTTTGGTGTTTTTTTTTTTTTGCTGTTCTCGTCTCATTAAAATAAATAGGGAGGTGGGACCGGTGGGTTTGTCACTGGCAGCCTGACAGCCAGCAACACATCTCCAAAGATCCACCGCTGCAAACGTACGCGGTAAATACACAGTTAAAACACTCCTCGGGCAGAACGAGCTTTAAGACGGGAGCAAGTCGGCTCCGTGGCGGTGTAACGGTACAGGTGAGCTCCAGCACGCTCAGGGATGGAAGGAACCTTAATGGTACCAGGCCAGAGGAATACCATGCCCCCTCGCACACACAGAGTAAAATAATCCCTCCGCGTCCCCCAAAATGTTTACACTGATATATTTGATTATGTATCACCCGATATTATAGGAAGTGACATGGTGAAGTGTATTTTGTGCTAAAATTGGGAATGCACTTTCAAATATACTTAACAAGGAAATTGAATGTCTTATTAAATCCGTATTATCAAAACACTGTTCAAAAATTTAAAGAAAGTAGCTTTTCATTTTATTCATCGAGGAATCCATTAAAGCCTAAGCTCTGAAGTAGTATGTAAATTATGTGCCTTTCAAGGTAGAGCTAGGGCAAATTCACTCCATCAACTAATGATGAACCTCATTATGTGCAGGGAGTATTCATAATGAGGAAACAAGCCACCCGCCATTCCATGTTCTAACATAAATCCCTGTAAAATGTGAATATCTCCACGTCTAATTAAAGGCTACTAATTCCTATCATCCCCTACACGGCCCAAAAAGCAAAAACTAGAAATGTGTTTAAAAAGACACCTTTTGACTTTACAAAACACATTTATTTGTGTCTGTTTAGCACTAGTGAGTTGCAGCGTATTTTTTAAAGAAAAATCCATCCCAGCTTTGTAGGATAAAAGTTTGGGGGCACAAAAGTTTATTTACATTTTCTGACTTGGTCTTACATTTTAAAAAGAGCTTCTGATTAGCACAGGTCAGGCTGCACAGCTCAACAGAAAAATAAACAAAAAGACAGAGAAAAGAAATCTCCAGGAATATGTAAAAAATAAATTTTTAAGGGGGGAATAAAAATGGAAAAAGGAAAAAGCTAAATTATCCAGGTTTGCTCGGGAACTAAGACTTGCTAAAAAAATAAATAAAAACCCTTAGAGATCCCATAATAACTGGAGAAGGCAGGCAGCAAAGTCAGGAAGAGAGAGAGACAATTAAGCAACCAAGTACACAACAGGTATTTAAATATTTTTTTGAATGATACTCAATTTAGGAAGAAACCGCTTCCCTTCCAAAATCCTGTAAGAATTAGGGATTGACGACAGTGCTGCGTAATCCAGCCTGGAAGAAAAGTGCTCTTCCACAGACTTACCTAGATTTCATATTTATACCTACGAGCGCAGTGTCCGCTCCTACGATCAAAAAGGTATTTCTTATTAAGTTACATAATACCCATCATATCTATCACCGTGAATTCATTTGCTTTTGCACTGAATTATGGATTTGCTCTCTGTACTTCCCGGCATAAAAGTAGACAGGTTTGCCGACTCCCCTGAATGGAAGACGCACCACTGTTTCTTTTTTACTGCTCTGTATTAATATTTCCCTACGTTTTCAAAACAAATCGACAAGCATAGCAAAACCTAAGAGCATTTCAGTTTGCGGGAAAAGAAAAGCATCCACTGAAGCTGAATAACACACAGGCTTAAAAAAAAAAAAAAAGAAAAAAGATGACATAAAGGGATGGTTTAAGAAACGTGATAACTCCTCGCAGGGCACGGAAGCACTTGGACAGTCGCAGAAAAGGCTGCAGCACCTTCAGCTTATGTCAACCGAAAAGTTGAAATCCTCGTGTAAAAATACCCCTCACGTTTCATCCCTGGAAAAGCTTATTTAGAATTCATAGAAATTCATAGCCGCTAAGAGGAAATATGTGCCCATAAATTCACAAATGCAAAAAAAAAAAAAATTAAATAAAAAAAAATCAATATTTAAAAGAATAAAATAGAGCACACAGATTAAGATATTTTAGCAACGCAAATTTTCTAGAAATAGCAGGGCATTTTACGGGGGGGGGGAAAGGCG
>NW_009648041.1:1462741-1490390 GCF_000708025.1 Charadrius vociferus | reverse complement strand
TCCCCCAGCTAATAGTGTTGGTGTCCTGTTTTTTAGCCTTTTCCCCCGCTAGTTTTGTTTTCTGGCTTAAACAGGCCATCTTTTTAAAAAATAATAAAAAAAAATTATTAAAAATTAATTAAAAGAAAGAAGAGGGGGGAGAAACAGAAAAGGGGAGGCGGGGAAGGTGGGGGGTTGGGGGGGGAAGTGGTACCAGCTTCCCAGTTTCTCAGTGCAAGACTGCTGGAAAATGTTTTGGGTCGCAGAAGGGAGGGGGAGCACTTCTAACATCCAAATCCAGTTTAACCATTGGAAAAAAAAAAAAATAATAAAAAAAGAAAATACAATAACGCCCGCATGCATCTCTGAGCCCGATGGCAGAGCAGGGCGTGAGTGGGGACAGGGAGGAGAGGCATTAAAATAGCAATTTTGAAAGCAGGGGCCAAGGAGATTAGAAAAGTCCAGTGGCGTTTTACACAATCACAGCAAACTGGTGGGATGAGCTAAGTTGTGCAAACCCCTGCAAGTCTGCTGGCTTTAAAGCTTTAACATCGCTAGTTTTACAGGATAAAGCACTTTAAGCAAATTGTAAAATGCAGGTGTCAAGTTATTCGGTTTAATCAGAAACAGAGCTCAGAGCGGTCGCCATACAGCAAAGGTTCCCCCTGTCAGCACGGTTGAGAGAAAAGTTCTGCAGTAGGAAAACACTTTAAGTCGAAGAATGTTATTTTAATACCTCGGTTCCGCGTCCTAAGCGAATTACCAAGAACAACAAGTGTAGCATCTCCTTGCAGCGAGGGATGAGGCAGCTGCAGACGAGCGCTGCGTGCCGAGGCTCAAGCACTAGCAGCCAGCCTGCGAGGGAATCACAGCTCTAAGATGGAACGAGTTTGTGTGTGGTGGTGACGGCGGATAGGGGCAGCTCTCTGGTGCCACGGTCCAACACAAGCTGTCGGACTGTTTGCACCACCGGTCAGCATCCTCCGCCGCTCAACAGCCGGCAAAATGGAGCGCTCCTCTGGAAAGGGCTGACAAAAGAGACCGCCGATGCTCTCTTGCCTGTACCAGGCACCGGCGTGATAAGATGCACCGCAAGGAGAGGTTTAAGGTAGATGGGCAAACAAAGTTGCTATGAGATCACACACCTAATTTAGAACAAAGGCAACATTTCTCTGACAAATATGATGCACACTTACCCTGCCAAATTCGCTTGTACTCGGCTAATCCGCAGCAATCAGAACATCAGTGTTGACATCTAATGGTACCTACAAGCATCTCTCTCTGCCTTTCCACGTGCTCCGTTAACGCACTTTAAAATTTTCAACCATGTTGTTTAACCTAAACGTCTATAAAATTACACAGCGCGTTACTCATCTATGCTGCGTGGGCAACCTCCCTCAACAAAAATAAAAAAGTTAAGTTAACACGCCAATATCAAAATCAATAAATCACACGACCAAGTAGCAGTTCAAAAGTTCAAAGACATGATGGCCAGTTCACTACGTCGCAGCACTCAACCAATAATAACTTGACTCCATCACTCCTCATAGTATAGACAATTTCATAGCATCATTTTCATTAGCCTGTCTCACTGAAAATTGCTAGCTATTTATGTATACGCTAAAATAAATTAGCCATTTCATCGAGCACTGTGATTCTTATAAAATACATTAACACAATACTCAATTTTCCAGTTGGAGTAAATAAATAAATCAATAAATTCAATACAGCGTAATTTTTATTTTTTTTTACTGTGGAGCTTCAGCTCTCAGCGTAAGTGTTTTTATTGGGTTTATTTGTTTCAATAAAAATTGAAATGGGCCAGTGATCTTAGCAGTAAGATCTGGGGGAAAAAAACAACCCAGCCCTATCTAATATTAAGAAAGTATACTGTGGAGTTCAGCCGACTGGTAATATATAATTTTTGGTCAAAAATCATTTTCATTACAGTTATTAAACAGCTGCTTGATTTTGAAGGGAACCTTCATGAAGAGAGGCAGTGCTCTGCAGCCCAGTGAGAAGCCCCAGGGAGGGACCTTGGGTCCTGCTGAGCCCATCCTGCTGGGCTGGGGGCAACCCCGTACCAGTTTGGTACTTCCACCGAGAAACTGGATGTGGAAAAGCTACCAGCACTCATCTTCGCTATTTTTAAGCATTCACAGAACATCATATTCAGCATGGCTGCGGGTAGGGGCATTTGACATCAGAGAGAAGACGGCAGGAGGGGAGGATGGAGAAACGTGGGACAAGAGTTCATGGACACGCCAAGAACTTGATCCTTCAAGTGGGGTGTTGTCTCTGGCTCTTAAAGTCCGTAAGACATGGCCAGTAGGTTTTATGGCTCAGCAGATCACGGGTGATTTGGTGATGACATCCTACGGTGCAGCTTAGCGCATCCTTCGTGGACTTCCTATGTGGCTTATGAGGGCTCAGGCTCTACAGAAGCACCTGACCGCATCAGCACTCCCCCTGCCTTGGCTAAAACACGCATCGCGTCAGGGGCTGGGCAACAGGGCGATTCAGAATTTGGCCCAGCAAAATGCTCACACGTTGGACAAGAACCCGGATCGCCTCAGTCCTCCTGAGACTGTAATCTTGGACCAACAGAGACAACCCACCAACCCCTCCAAAAGTCTCATCATCGTGGTAATGCAGCGCGTCTCTGCAAGTCTAACCCTTCCAGCACAAACCCCAGGCTTTCCCTGCTCAGGGAGGAGCACAAGAACCTATAAGGAACCATGAAGAAAATAAAATATAGCCCTTGTGACATAAATCGGTGTTGAATCCGGTCTTAGCAGTGAAAAAAACAAATGTATTAACTAATACATACCATTTAAGCTCATAATGGTTTTAACATAATTCCTTTAAAAAGGCTGCACGTGAATAGCACAGTTTGTAAACTGCTTGGTGGTAACAGGAGGGTACTTTTTGTTCATATTCACTCTTTAACCTAATCAGAAGAAAAGTAAATATCAGGTCTCAAATTTAATGACTGACTATAAATAAAGCTTTTACACAAAATGCACAGTTTGCAAAGATAACGATTTTAAGTATGATGTCACTAGTGACCTACTGAACTACATGGCACATGTCAGACAGACGTCTGTTTCTTAAATTGCGGTAATAAATTAGTAGCCACAGAATCCATTCTGTCAAGAAAACGCGAAGCTTTCCTATCGGGAGAAAAGTTTGATGACTGTTTCAGTTTAGGTGGGTGAGTTAAGATCACTATTGACGGGGGGACGGCCGGCAGGGCCGGCTGCACCGTGCTGTAAATACTGCACGCTGTCCGATGGATGCTCCTCGGCCATGGCCACGCAGAGGCCACTGCGCTGCTGAGCCTCGCTGCGTGACCGTGAAAACACCGGCTGCAAAGCCGAGGCTGTAGCTGCAGCTTCCCACAGCGGCTTTTGCTAGTGTCCACAAAATTCCCTCTCCGCTACTGCTGCAGATCAACCTTCTGCCCTGACCCTGCACTAAGGCCGGCAGGAGGAGGAGGCGTTTCTTCCACACCTTCAAGGTGTCGTGGAGCCAAATCGAAGGACTTCATGCTCGCTCAGGAGCGACCACCGAGGCGCATCCCACCTGCGCGCAAGAGAAGAGCTTCTCCTTCGTCTTTCTCCAACGCCTGTGCAATACTACTTCGCCCCAGCAGGGTCCCAGGCCCTGACACACACGGAAGGCTTTCCTCGAACTTACACTGCTTAAAATATTAGTATTTTATCCTATGATACATGCATACTTGTATAGAGCCTCCCGGCACTGCGCACGCGTGTGCACACATACAGCATCCTATAGCTGTGACCACTAACGCCACCCAATGTACCATGTCCCATCTTAATCACCTTGTTTTCAGTTACTAGTGAATCTACCAAATTTTACCCATTTGCACAGAACTCCTCCTTGGTGAGCATTCTGCCACAGGCCAAATTCTGGCAAAAAGCTTAATCCAAAACTCCCGATATACTCCTGAAAATCACAGAATCCCAGACTGGTGAGGGCTGGAAGGGCCCTCTGGAGCTCTCCCAGTCCACCCCCCGCCAGAGCAGGGGCACCTCCAGCAGTGGCACAGGACGGCGTCCAGGCGGGTTTGGGATGGCTCCAGAGGGGGAGACTCCCCCACCTCTCTGGACAGCCTGTGCCACTGCTCTGCCACCCTCACAGGAAAGAAGTTCCTCCTCACCAGAGACAGGGAACATCACTGATCTACCGCGGTGAGCAATCCTGACCGCCTCTTCTTCGAGAAGCCACCGAGCTCCCACGCGTTGGAGCACAGACGTGAAAACAAGCAGGTAAAAGACTTCAGTGGGAGGTAGGTGGGTGGCACCATTCCCCACCTACTGCCTCCTCCTCCTCCTCTCTCCCCCCCCCAGCCAGCAGGCAGGGGTAGAGGAAGCCACCTGATTTGAATAGAGAGGAGACATGGGCAGCTCAGGAAGCAGGAAAACGAGCAGACAGGGACAAGGAGACCAGAGAGAAACCAACCATGACTGCCTGAGCGCATCACCTATTTCATGGTGGGGGCTGCATGCATTTTTTGTCCCTTACAGAGGAACTAGAGGGTTTAGTCCAGTTTGGGACATTTTTGGAGACCTGTATCTTGGCCAACCTGAGGTCAAGTTGTACAGGTATGTCCAAAGCAAAATCCCCGACTTCAATGTGACCTCCCTCCCCATTTCCACATTTTAGCCCCAAAACATAGAAAAATCCTAAGGCTGCTTGGCTAAGCGTTGTTAAGTTTTCTCACACAGCCAGGCAGCATCTACTTCTCTAATCCTTTTCTGAGAAACAGCTGCGAGGTCTTAGTGGAAAGTTCTGGACATAGAAAACTTCAGTCCAACTGGGTTGGCATTTAGTCGTACTGGGAACAACAGGGCTTTTCAACAGAAGGTGTGGGTCACTCAGGAAAAATAAAAAGACTTCTAAATAGGAACATCGGCCTCCTTCTTTGTGTCAGTAGAGAAAGTAGAAATTACTTTTTTGTTTTTAATGCTATTTTGCTGGTTTCCCATGAAACATCAACTTCGTTTTCTCGTCTATTTTCCTATGCACAGAACTGGTAAAAAGCTTTATATAAAAAGAATCCCAATATGCAAAAAAACTAGGTAACGAGTCCCATACAGGAGGGAATAATTTATCGCTAAGGCTTTCCGCATCTGACTAATGGGTCCATGCCCTTCAGCAAACAAAGGCATATTGCCTTTTCCTCCTTCCAGCCTCTCTAAAAACCCAGACCCAAAGGCAGCCCCCCCGCCCCTGTTGCCTCAGCTGAGCTGCCCGCTCCCCGCGAGGATGCAGGCAATGCCTCCAGCGCAGCAGAACGGTCCTTCCAAATCCGGCATGTCCCACCCAGGAGGGGACGGGCACAGCCCCGCCGCGCTGCCGGGCCGTGCGGAGGCTCTCTGCTCCAACGCTCGCAAAGATTTCTCGCCGGGCAGAGCTCCGAAGGAGCTTGAGCTTATGATAAGCAACGGCATACTTAACAGTTACATATTACTGTTCATGATAATGCAATATTTCATTTGGGTGATTTAGAAGTCCCTCTTGACCAACTTACAGTGAGACACCAAACGCTTCATCAATCACAACCATTTTTATTCACAATCCAGTGCAAAAACTACAGGGAGAGTTGAATTTTCAGCAACTCATTGGGGAGGGTATTGCTACTAGCACTGAAAATCCTCCTATCTCACCAATTTTTATGTTAGATTCAAATATATTTTCTTTCTAAGCAGCATTCCATTTTCCTGCCTCTCTCTGCCGCATTTCTTATCGTGGCAGGGTGAAAGAGTATCCAATTTAATATCTGTTTTGCAGGACAGGAGATTTTTTTCATATCTTATGCACTAAGGAAAGCTGCAGGGGATGGCTTAGCAGGCTGAGCATCAGGTTTTAAATACCTAGACTCCCTGGAACCACAGATCCCATCAGGTCGACTGAGCCCTTCATGTTTCTGGGGTAGATAAATTAAGTGTCATGCTGTTTACTTTGTCGGGATCTTTTCCATGAGACCTCTGCGGTAAAGGTCCTGCCTGTTCTGCATGGAGTTGAAGGTTAAAGTCTCGTGGTTAAGGCATAGCACCGGGTGCCACCTTGATCTCAGTAACGCTAATGGCAATTCTGCCATTTCTGTTAAGAGAGACATTTCAGGGATCTGCTCCCAAAACTTGCTGCAACGTTACTGGATGACTGAAAATTATTCAACGGCTTATCTGCCTTGGGTTTGGTGACTGTTAAAGGGAAAAAAATACATATACACCTCCCAGATGTTTAATTCATAAGTTATACAAAACTGTCAGATCTATGGATGACAGAAGAGAGATATTCATCATTTTTACAGCCTGATTTCTGTGGTTGGAGGTAACCCTATGTTTCCGCAAAGTCATACCCTCTTCCCACTCCTCTGCACCGCATAGAAGCAGTGGCCGAGCCCACCGACATTGAAGGTTTGCAACAGAAGGCTTTTAGAAAGAAATCGCTGGAGAGTAGTAGTGTAAAATAATCCCAAAAGACAAAATGTTATTAATAATCACAAAAGTCACGGTTTTGATGGACACCTGCAGAGGCATACACCCACATTCACGCACACAAACCTTCTCAACCTTGGACACTTCAGAGAGGTCCCTCCATCTGCAAAAGGTCTGATTCCTGGAGAACAGACTCAGTATTGAAAAAAACAGGATGCTTTGAGGAGGACAGCTGTAAATATGCACTTGGAACCTATTCCTGGCCTTACTCTTTCCTTCCCAGCTACCATTATTTTAATGGATTTAGACACACAGAAGATTCTGTGAAAAGAGGATGAAGGGAAATAAAATGTACAATAGGAAAAAAAATAGATAAATTCTTCAAAATCATATCCCTTTTAAGTTGAAATTAAGCAGAAAACTTATTTCCTTTTGTGCTGGATAGGGAAAGGACTGTCTTTTGATTTGTTCCCACAACAGCTGAGAGTACACATTCCCTACTTAGGGTACCAGAAATAATAATTAATACTCCTAAGACATTGTGCGTTACCATGACATACCAAAGGTTAAGTGTGGCTGTCGGCTGTACTGGCAGTAACTCCTTCTCAGGCGGCTGAATGCAACTCCCGCATTTTCCTCCCAGCCTACCCGAGGACCTGCTGGAGCTCCAGCATAGCACTGCGTCAGCCTACAGACCTTACTGGAACGGGGTAGGAGAAGAAACAAAAAACAGTCTTTCAGCTTAATTTACACATCGTTACATTCAAACTGTTTTTTAATGGTTTTTTTGGCTAACGGGCGGCCATGGTATCAAACCATTTTTTGAAAGCATCTTGTATTAAAGCTAAGATGTCCAATGCTGCAAACATATTTGCATTGCAGAGGGAAAAAACTCCACCAGGGAAAGGAACCAGTCGAACCATTCTGGGTAGGGCCTGTTTTTACTGCAGTGCTTGGTACGTTTGTCTTTTAGAGGTAGGACAAAGACCCTTAGGAAAGAGAGATCAAGATATTCCCTGTCAAACCTTTGCAAACCAAACCAAAGCAAATCCAACCAGAAGAATCTGCTACAAAGAACGAAGACTTTGCCCAAATGCCATCTATTGGTTCTGGAATCTCAGTGCCCGTAAGTTAAGCACTCCAAAACCGCTCATCAGTTTTAAATGCCTTGGTTAAGGACATGAAGGTCTGCCCTACGTACTCCAGCTGTGGCAGGGGACAGAATTAAAGTAGAAAAAACAAGGCATGTCAGGGGGTGGCTGTACAGCAAAACTAAAACCGTAACAACAGAACTTCTAAAACAGCTTTGAAATTATTATTACAGCACCTCGTTAGCTCACTCTTTTAAGTAAGTTGGACAAGAAAGGATATAACTCCTGACAAAGTTCCTCTCCACCATGAAGCCCTGGCAAGGCAGCTGGCTTGCAGGTGTGTCTCCACTCACAGAGCATCACAAAACCCTTAAGAAAAAGGGGTGGGAGCAAGAAGATGGAGGTGCATTGCTCTCTCTCAAACACACACACGCGTGTCTCTTGGCCCCGGGGACAGAGAATCAGCGTCACAGCTCAGCCCTTCCATCTTTCTTGGCTCAGTCTAACGAGATGCCCTCCATATTCCCATCTGCCCTCTTTTTGCTCTTTGCCGAGGAAAACACGACCGGCCCAAAGCGTTGCCGGCTGCCGCAGGCACTGGCAGCTCTTTTAGCAAACAGGCAAATCCTTCATGTCCAGCATGTCCCCGAATGCACTGAACTGCCTCCAGAGAGCCTGGCTACAGGTCCCAGCTCAGGCAGAGTGAAAGCAGAAAAGAAAATCATCGGCCTTGGATTCTAAGCTCCTGTTTCAGTGCTTCGAGTCACTACTGGTCAGCAAGGAGACTTTTTGGATGTGCCAGTGTGCTCAGAGGGAAAAAGCAGGAATAAAATGCAGGAATCAAGGGCTGTGCCTCCTGCTATCCTGAGGGTGAGCTGGGATGCTCTCCCTGGCATGGGCTCCCAACAGGGCTCTGACGGCTGGTCACAACCGCTACGTCAAATCAACAAGCAAACCAAAGGGAAAAATGGAAAGGACAAGGCAGATTTTAGACAAACACGAAGTATCTCTCCTCTCTATCAGGTCTGAGGGGTAAAGGATGAAACAGGATGGAACTGGTTTTGGTTTAAAGCTGCAAAGGAATCGCATGGAGAGAGCACTTACAGAGAAATGTATTTTCACGTAAACTTTTATGCGCCCATCCCTTGTAACTGGACATCAGGGAAGATGTTAATAAACATCAGGGTGAGAAAAACACCGTAAAAAAAAATATCAAGACTACAAACCCATCTCTTCCGAGATCTTAGAAATAGCTCTGCAGCGATATACTGCAGGGAGCCGAGCATACTCAAATACAAGTTTGCATCTTAAATGTAAGCACACATACATACAAACAAGGTTTTGCAGATATTTGTTAGCTGTACTACAAGATTTTCCAGGGCTGGTGCTGCAGCTTATGTTTCAGTGCTTGTAATGTAGCTGCTGATCAGCCCCCCATGAAGGGGCCTTGGAAAGAAGCTGAAATAGAGACAGTTTGTGTTGCTGGGGATATTTCTGAGACACAGTTGCTGTTTACTGTGTTTCTATTTCCAATCAAGCTGCAAAGTCCACCCATAAAACATGAGGAGGCATTTCTTTGGGTGTGGGACAGAGCAACGCGCACGCAAGGAGGACCAGCTCTTCAGCTGCTACGCCCGGCCAGAGCTCCACCGAAACACTCTTAGCCTGATCTACAGCAGAGTATTTGGCCCATGAAGAAGAAAATTATATTCAAAATCCCCAGTTACCAGCCTTCTCTCGGTATATATTTAGGCACAAAGCTCAAATAATTTAATACCACGCCTCGCTAGTCACGTGAGTGCACAATTTTTGCAAGGGCAAACGGTTCTTGTGCATTTGGATTGTGCTCCTGGCTTAGAAAAGGGGCCTCAGAAACTTACTGGCTCTTCTGAAGGTCGCATCTATCTGTCGATGCCATACACAATCCAACGTGATTAATCGTAGCCTCCCTAGGAGAGATTAACCTACTCTACCAGGAGTCAAAAACTACTCGTAACGATGGCAAATCACAGCATATGGCCAATCGGACAACTTCATTCCACTTCAAAGGGAAATTAAGTAATACACTCTGGGGTACGTTCTCTTGTTACGCTCGCAAATCCCCATTAATGCTAATGATTGCACAAAGTGTAAGAAAAATGCTACAAACACATAAAACAAAGCAAGATCGGTCAAGAATATGCAAAAGCATATGCAAAGGGATCTAAAGAGCATTTAAATGTAACACAGCTTCCTTCTTTCTTTCCTTAAAAGCAAGAGGCGTGCAGATTGCAAAAACATATAATTTGCCAACAAACATGCAAACTATAGCTCCTGAAAAATAGTGAAAGAGACACTGAAATTCAAGGCCAGTACAAGTTCATCATCCTAACTGGAGATCAGAAAACTGGCTCCTAAAGTAAAAAAAGAACATCAATTCAATTTTTTCCTAAGAAAACCATTTCCTACCAACTTTGCAAACAAGAATGCCTACAGTGATCTGATTGGACTCTCTGTGATGGTTTTGGCTCGGCTCCCTCACCCCTCCTCAGCTGGGTGGCTAAATGTGAGTCTAACCACGAGGTTCAGAGGGTTCTCTTCTTATTAACCTTCCACTTCATGCTTTCAATTTTAGACAGGAGTAAAACCGCCTTTCAGAAATTTCACTTATTCTTAGCTACTTCTGAGGTGAGAGTTCACATTTCTGTCCACATCCGTGGTGCCAGACTACTGCGGCAGGATAATACTGAGTTAATACACCAGACAACACAGAGTTAATATATTGGGGGAGGCCTTTTCCTACTTTCTTTGGAATTTTTTTATTTCTTTATTTTTCACAACCATCACAAGACCAGTTCAACAGCTCCAAAAGCGCCATAAATTCCTGCCCAAATTTTGACCCCTAGACACAAAATGAAATTCAGAGATGATCTCTTCGACGCGAGATTTGTGACGGCAACCTGCAACCATCCGTTGTGGTGGGGCAGCATCATGACTAATTAGTACCTCTGTTAAATGCCGGTGCCAAGACCGTGCTGTCACCACAGCCCACCAATGCTTGCGTGTGAATATGAAGTGAGATGGGGTGAGAGCTGAAAGCGCCTTAACTGCTCCTGAAAAACTGTCCTCCTTCCAACCAGCTGCTCTTCCAAGCCACAGAACATTTTCCAGCGTGGTTATGAGCACCATCTCAGTCAAGGCTGTTCAAGATGAAGCTTGTCTTTGAGCGAGCAAGAAAAATTCGCAAGGGAAAAAAATCAGATTTGGAAACTAAACGTTTTGTAATCTCCTGCCACGCAATTTGGCTTTCAGGCAAACTTCCAACCCTTTCAATAGCAAAAACACAGACAAATACACTGTCTTCTACCATCTTCTGGTGTATTAAGACCAGAGTGTGATATAATACCACACACATTTAAGAAGCTGTACAAGTGGAAGGGAGTGACGCGCCCATACACGGTGGTAGAGGAGACAGAAAACATACCACGTGAAATAAAACGGAGCCAAAATAACCACTTCTGTTAAAACAAATTTATCTTCTCATGTTCCCCTGCCGAATCCGGCACGGCTTTCCTGGCACCAGGCGCACCTGGGCGATCTGCAGCGCTGCTGCTGACTGAGATGACTCTCTGCATCAGGAGAACCTGGCTCGTCCAGGCTTTGGCCATAGAAAGGGCACGAGCCAAGGAGAGCAGAAACACTGGCAAAGCCGACCGGCAGCGCTGAGCGCTACGACACGCTCTCGGATACAAATGGGCTATTGCACTGCTCTTATCAGCAGATACAAGTTCAAGGTCAGCCTTGATGCACTTACTGAAAACTGACACTGCCTGCGTCCTGCAGTCAGCACGATTTCAAATCAAGGCTCCTAATTATTAGTAGTAATTTTGTTTATTACTGCAGGGCTTCAGGACAAACAAAAATGGAACCCCATTGTGCTCAGCGTTGTACAAAAATGCTTAATTAGCCTCTTCATAGGTTGTTCCCTTGAGCTTCTTTTAAACAAGATATTTCCAAATATAAATAAATTCACATTTCACAATTCCAGAAATAAGTTTCCTGAAATTTGTTTCTGTAAACAATTCACACAACTTTGCCTTTCCAAATTTCAGCTGTACACTAAACACTTAACTCTTTTGTTTACTTTGAGAAAAATTCGTGTTATAAAATCTTGGTCCTTGGGATGTAAATAGATTTTTGCCACTCATTTAAGCTAGGATTTGAACTCAAATTTTCTCTGAACTATGTGAAAGTTGCAAAATAACTGGTTTTCTGTTGTTTCTCTCCTCCAACTACAGTATTTATATATCAACAATATATATCACAAATGTACAGGAATGTTCATAAATCGGAAAAAAAATCTAAGAGTCGAGTTTTAACTCAACACTGTAGGAACTGGTCTACGAAATCTGAAGCCATGCTAAGATCTGGTGAGTTCAGCGGGGTAATGAAAGCAGTGCCATAGCTAGATCAGACCAATACCGAGAACACTACAGTAGCGAATGCAGGAAAACATGAACAAAAATTTTGGAAGGGGAAGTAAAACCTCACTTTCTCTGGAGGCATCTGGTCACGTACGTTATTAAAGATGCCAAAGTAGCTGTACCACTGGTCCAACCTCCCATTCCAGCACTTGTATGCTGTTCTTAACACTTGCTAAATTCAAAAGGTGAAAGGAAAAAGTGGCACGTGAGGCAAGAGGAAAGCAGCCCATCCCCAGAGTCATTCACCCACGGTATCACACCTCCCCAACTTGTCAGCAGATGGATCCTGAGGACCAGCCCATCACTTGAAAGCATTTTATGACCATTTTCACATGCAAATACTTTCTGCTGAGTCTCCACCTCACTCAGATTTGTACCAATAATTTAGAGGTCACCAGCTATTACATCCTATTATCTAACCCTTCAGACTCTGCTTGATTTCTTTTTACTGTTACTGTTCACTGATGTTTCCATTCACCTTTGAAGATGCCTGTTTAATTTAGCTGGATTTTTAGACCTCTCTTCGGGTTACATTTTCCCCACGTTTATTCTAGCAATGCCTTGGCAATAAATGGTATTTGGATACCTCACAGAAACCCCACATCAAATATTGATTAGTGTTATTTCTATTACCATAGGCTAAGGCCCGAAGAGCAAATTAAAGAGCTTGCTTCCTCTTTCTGGTTCTTCAGAGGAAAGATGCAACTATTCTCCATAATGAGGAAGACGCTGACGCAGAACCAAATAAATGCCCCAAAAATGGTTATTTCTGTGGCATTATTAAATAAAGAAAATATAGCAAACTACTTTGCATGCAGAGGATAAAATCAATATAGTTTCCACTTAGGCAACAAAAATTATAGCATCTTGCTTTACATATGGACATACTCTTCATTTAAGGTAGAGCCTCCACAATTCCCCTCTGAATACACAGCTTTGCAACGTGCACCTCTCTATAGCACTCAGCAATCTCTGCTTGACATTAGTACTAAACAATATTCATTAAGAGCGTAACACTAAAGTGCAACATGTAAGTAAATCAAACTCTCAATGCTCTATTTTACAAATTTCATGGGCCACTGGGGATAATTAAAAGGGTAATTATATAAAGTTGGTGCAGTTTTGAGACTCAAATGACATTTTCTGCTTTAAAGCACTTGATAATCTGGTATTTTTCTACTAAGACAGTCTTTTTTGTACTTTTATAGTCAAGCAGCATAAACAAACAAGAACTGTGTTTTAAGATATTTCAATTATTTTTTTCTCTCTCTTCCCCCACACTGCTTTTCTTGATCAATACCACTCACTGCTTATTCCTAAAAGTCCTATATTAAGATATAAAGAAAAACGAGGCCTTTTTAAAATAAAAAAAAAAAAAAAATAAAAATCACCTGGTGCAGTTTTGAGACTCAAATGACATTTTCTGCTTTAAAGCACTTGATAATCTGGTATTTTTCTACTAAGACAGTCTTTTTTGTACTTTTATAGTCAAGCAGCATAAACAAACAAGAACTGTTTTTTAAGATATTTCAATTATTTTTTTCTCTCTCTTCCCCCACACTGCTTTTCTTGATCAATACCACTCACTGCTTATTCCTAAAAGTCCTATATTAAGATATAAAGAAAAACGAGGCCTTTTTAAAATAAATAAAAAAAAAAAATAAAAATCACTGATCACCATAAAATGATACTGAGCCTCAAGCCTGGTTTAAACTGTAGCTCTGAACAAAAATGGTATTGCTTTGGGTGTTTACAGTGCTGGAGTGCTGTTTGGTTTGTCACTGCGTTTAACCACTGCTCTAAAGCTAGCAAAGTACATTACTGGTAGTAACAGCTCATGAAAAATACAGCGAAGAAACTGCTAGTGGCAGAAGCATTTAACTTTCTTGTTAGCAGCCTCCCCCATGTGGCACTTTAGCACCAGCAAGTTGTTTATTATGTTCTGTGCCAGGCAAAACTGATTAAATGGGGCTCTTAAGAATCAAAGCGTTATAAATTCATGGAAATACAGCAAGCAATAAATTCCATGGAATTAAAAGCTTACCAGTGCTATTAGCATTTCAGGGTGTTTGCATTGTTAATAGTGATGTGCAAAAATGATGTTCCTATAAGACAAGGCGAACCAACAGCACGTATGCTTTAGCTGCTACATTTTTACACGTCATCATTACTTGTAAATTGTTTCCCCCCAAAACTAAAACGCTTATTAATGTTTTAAAGAAAAATCTGAACCAAGAGTCTGTAGACCAAAGATTTACATCCCTCGTAAAAGAAAAGTACTACACATGAAACATAATGCCGTTATGACTCTGTGATCATAAAGAGCTGAAGATGGATACCCCAAAGCAGAGGTCTGCCCTGGCTTTCGGGAGGAGGGAGCGGGGTAAGGCAGGGTGACGTTGCTGACATTATGGGGACACATTACAACACAACAACTTGCTAACAATTTAATAAGTAAACTCGATGCACAATAACTCTTAATACCAAAAAGAAAGGGCAATCTAGTCTGACCTGGTGGTCAGTAAATCTGTCAACAGCTCTCCAAAGAGACATCTTTACTCCGGGTCGCTCTATCATCATTCCATGGGAATGACTCTGGTGGCAGGTGACTACCTTCTCCATCATTACCGCAGAGCTCCACACAAAACACCAATGCTGAGCTAGTATTAGGCCTTCCCTTACACTCACCCGTTTGCAGGTAGCTGATAACTTTGTAAATGGAATTCCTTTCAAGCGGAAACTTGGTAAAGAAAGCCGCCTTAGGTATGAGGCTGGGCAGGAGAGGAAGAAGACATACGTTCCAAAACTGCACAAAAATTAGGCCTTGCAGAGTTTGTTCATTTTGTTGTTGTGTTGGGTTTTTTTGCTGTTTTTTTTTGGTTTTTTTAAGGAATAATTTGTACCTTTGTGAGCTGCTCGAACTCACAGCAGCCAGATAACCTAACCTGCAATGTCTGTCTGCGGGGCGAGGGGCAAACCTCGTTGCAGGTGGGAAAATCAAATCACAGCTTTGTTGCCACGGTTAAGGTTTGACATAGGATAAAGAGTACATTCTGGATGGTACATCATGCACAGCTGTCAACGTACAAAGTCAAGAAAAAACAAGAAAGCTTTGTCCAGAACAAACAGTACCCATGCCACCGAGTGAGTCAGCTGCAGAGGTAGGAAACGAACCCCAAATCCCGACTCACGAGCTCAGGCTCTGCGTGAAGCACGCGTTAACAGCAAAAGCCCTCTCCCAAGATTGAGGGGGTTGACATTTTGTTTGCCTCGAGCAAAACAAAACAAAGCAGTAGGTTTTAAACTGCTCAGAGGCACGTTGTCTTTTTGATGTATGCATGTCCTGGCAGTCACACATCTGCATCAGGAGAGAAATAGCCCAGTTTTTTTGGCAGTTATTTAGTCCTTTTCATCTGAAAGTTGAAAATACGCCGCCATTGAACCTTTGCAGCTCAGGGTTCTGCATATAAAAAGCAGCTGCTGAATACACACAGGGAGCGAGGACTTTTTCTTAATGTTTGAACAGTTCCAAGTTCAAACCCATTAAAGTCCAGGTCACACTGGGATCATGTCACTATTAATGCATCCAGTTACATGCTGAGGGAAACCCAATATAAAACTATGACAAACTCTAGTTCTCGCACAGAGATATACTCAGGTCTTACCCAGATAATGCCACAGATCACTCTTCACGGGTGGTGACCAGATGAGATGTCAGTGTCAGAGGATAAAATCTGTGAGTCTCTCTACAGTTGTTTTTTAAAAAGAAGGTCTCCTCAAACGTTGACAAAACTTATTTGGGCCTTTTTCTCCCCCTCCTCTTAGGGGAAGAACTTCTTGTCCCACTGATACTATCTCCTACACATCACAGGTTCCCACACAGTCTCCTCCCACACCACCAGCAGCCCACCCTCCATCGCGCTTCATGGAGGCGCTGGGCTGAGCATGATGAAGACCCCTTACTCCACGCTGCTTCTCCTTTTGGGGTCAGATCCTCTTTGCAGATGAGCAAGGTCCCACTCATTCTTGGCCGACTTCATGCCTGGCCAACTACATGCTGCGCCAGAAATGACAGAAGCAGGGAAGCAGACTTGGGACAGGCCACCTACTGTCCAACCACGAGTGGAGACACTCTGGGGTCTGCAGATAGTTGGTATCTCGTAATCCCCTGCAGCACAGGAACCTTTCATTCCAAACCAGCAATGGTCGGGGATTGTGAAGTACCTAGTACGAATCCAACAACCCTTGTGCTCTAGATACGAGAGCAAGACTGGATGTTTCTTCTGAATGGGGGTCTCAAGACTCACTGAAGGTGCTCAGTCCCCTTGTAACTAAAAGTCTTCCCCCTCCAGTAGCTTCTGGCCGGGCAACTTCAACCTCAAGTGGCAAACTAGAAGTGACACCAGGTGCAAGTGATGTAGCACGGCACCACAACGCTGCCTTGTCCTGCCCAGCTGGAAATCACTGTCGGAGTTTAGCATGAGTTTCAAACACAGCCGGGTCTAGTAAAATCCAACTATTTATGCAGCTCCTCTCTGAGCTTTCCATCCTAAACTGTGCTGGGAAAGGAGGAAAAGGACTTTACTGGACTTTTTGACCTTATCAAGTATCTAGAAAATACTACAGCTGATCTGGATGTATTTCAGAGTTACCCATGGCAGCTTACAGAGCGGTAATGCTCCAGCTGGCCTGCGTATCATGAACATATGACACGCCAACTACACAAACTTTGAGAAAATTAGCAGGCACACACTATACACGTGGGATTTACACTATGCACATGTTGGATTTGCACGATTCTCCACGCAATTACAGGGTTAACAAACTCTGGAAAAAGTCATGAATGCTCTCAGAGATTCAAGATATATAATTTTTTAAAGAACAGTAACTTCAATATTAAAATTCAAATTGTCTAAAAAAATATTGCCTCATGCACTTGAGTCTCATTGAGGAGAAATTTTAAAAAGTCGAAGTCTGCCTTTTTAAACGGTATTTTTTCAGTTATCCAACTTTCAAAAGAAGAACAGGGCAGACTCTCCTTTTAACTACATGAACACAAATCCAAATAATTCTTTCAGTTTTAAATAATATTTTGTCTAATTAATATCTTGTTTTCCCATCCAAAACATGTATTTATCTGCTGTGAAATCAAAGGAAGAAATGAATTGTTTTAAAGATAGCAGAGAGTAAATAACAAGTTTGGAACCTTGCAGCCTTACCCTGGCAATTTGTCTCTCATAATTGACTCAGCAGACATGCTTACAATTTCTTACAACTTTTACAAGACCTCCTGTGGGCTTATTTTAACGTTCTCCAAAACTGAGCTCAGAGCTTTGAATGCTCTAAGTAAGTAGCAACAAAAGCAATCATCTCTCCCTCCTTAAAACAAAAGGAAACAAATAATAAAAGCACACACTTTTTCTTGCTTGACATCAGATCTCAAAGAGGAATTCAGACGCAAAAGAATTTGCACTTTTTCAGAAGTAATTTTTCTGTTCTTTTCCAATACCATTTCAACAATGTTCAATTTGCATTCAATAAAGCTTTAAAAGCAAAATTATCCCAATAAAAGTTATCTTTCCCAATTACCGGAATGAAATTTAAATGGAGAATCATGACAGCAATAAAGCAAACAAACTGTAAAAATAACTGCATGACATTTTTCCAATTAAAAAGGGGTTAAAAAATCCCCCCCCAAAAAGGAAATGGTCTCATTGCCTATATTATTGATTTATGCTGTTGTTGGCTTTTAAATGTAGTGCTTTATTTCTAAGATCTTTACAGACAATCAGTAATGTCACAAATGCGTACCACTGTTCCATTGGTGGAAGTGCCCCAGTAGCAGGAAATGCTGTGCCCTTCCACAGACGTTTCCTTCCATCAGTGGGATCCACTAACCCTTAACATGTCAAAGGATTAAATGAAATGCTTGTATTACAACTAATATGGATAAATAGAGGGGCTATCAAAAATAACGAAAAGGGTATGACTGAAGAATAGACTCATTTACTCAAAAGATACCAATTTCTCTCTCTTTTTTTTTTTTTAAAGGGGATAACAATTGCACTTTTTTTAAAAACAAAATAGAGAACATCATATTTCAACAAAAATCTATTTTGAAAAGCCATATTATAAACTACGGATATTAATGGTTTGCAATGGAAATGACGTCAGAGTCTTAGTTACAAATGTCCAAATGTTTGTGCTACACTACTAAAAAAATAAACAGTGAGCTCAGAGTCAGAAATGACCCTTTTGAGCAATTAAGCAGTATTACGCAAAACACACTGAAAAGTATATGGGGAGAGCCCCAAATTAAAATTCACAGATTGCAGCAGGAGAAACACTTAGCAATTAAACATCTCAGAGGTGGTGTCTGAAGTTCCTGCCATTAGCAGCAGTGAAAAATGCTTTCATATGTTGCAATGAGAAATATGGGCAGGTAATCAAAGCCAAAAACTAACTTTTTTTTTTTTTTTTTTAAGGCCTTGGCTTCAGTACAAGCTACCAAATAAAAAGGGTGGCCTCCTGTAATGCCCACTGACATCACCGGTCTTGTAACACCGCCACTGTAAAATACAGTTGCTACCGCTGTAGGACAGTAACTTAAGTATGCCGGAAGATATACTTCTGGTGTGGTAGAAGGCAACAGGCAGTGACCTAAGAGATGACCAAATAAAATATGAAATATGCAATAAGAATCTATTTCTGGTGTCATTTTCTCACATCTCTACGTTTTTTAACATAGGAGAGTGCATCGTCTTTGCGACACGAGTTTCCTAAGGGCAGGTTTCAAGCCTGCAAATCTACAAGAAGTTCTTGCTCTCCTGTAGAGAAGCAGGCACGGCTGGGAGATCCTAACAGCCAGCAGTTCCGTGTAGGTTCATCAGCCTATTTGCACTAGCAAGAGGCAACCACTGTTACATCTACTGGCCCAGCAGCACAACCTGCACAAGGGCAAGTTTCAGCCCAACTCTTAATTCAGAGTTATTTGCCTGCTTCAGAAAGAAACTTTGAAACGGGATCTTTTCATTGCATTTGGGTTTGTGTTTGAGATTGAGCGCGAGTTCAGGCTATTTGACCTGCAGCCCATGCTGAGGTTCTGGAGTAATGACGGCCAATGCCGTTCCCATCTATGCCATTCCCAATTCCTTCCTCGCCCGAGCTACGAGTAAACACAGAATGTCCTGACATATTATCCAGTTTGGTCTTGAAGAACAAGGCTAGAAATTGCGTAGTCTGTATTGCATGGTGTATTATGAGCTGTTTCCTTGATGTATCTGCAGTTAGGCCAAGCTAGAAGATGAACACAGTGATGTACCTGTTGAACACAACCCATAGCAAAGCTACGATCAGTATGAGAGAGGAGAGGCTGTTCATGGACCACTGATGGCACAAGAACACGCCCAAGCTTTCCGAATGCAGCTTTTACAGCACCCTTTCCCAAATGGCTCAGGTTGATGAGTCCAACCAGCTTCAACGGCACTGCCCACCACTGCAACAACAAAAAAATCCCTTGCAGACACATCAGTGCCTAGCATGGGATGTCGCATCTCCCTCTTAGGATGCACATCACTAAATCTCCAGGTACAGAGAAGAGCAGTGGGAGGAATTCAAGCACCCGCCCACAAGAGGGATGTTGCAGCCCTGAGGTCCACGATGACACTTGTCAATATGGCCATTTTCTGCATGAAACATGAGGAAAATTTGGCCTCTTCTGATGACAGTTTGGTTTAATAGACCTCACAGCACTTTTTAGCAACTGACAGAAATCAGTGCACCCTTTATGGCCGCTTAATGTAACTGCTTACAACCTTTACAGGTTGGGCCATTTTCAGTATATGCAACTGTGTTTGATGAGTGGGTACAGATTAGGCTAGCGGTTTCCAAATCTAGAGGTGTGCACGAACCACTCAGCCTCGTGCTTCGTGTTCTTCACAGATTCAAAACGGATGATGGTACTTCGAACGCACAAGTAATGCAAATCACCACCTGCATTTTACTGACGATCATATCAAGCATCCACCTAAGATAATGGAAGAAACACTGCAGGATTACGCAAAATACTGGCCAAACCTTGCTCACTTTTGCAGTCTTCATGAAGACCAGAAGGATTTGGTCCAGAAGCATCAGATAAGAGGATCAAAACCTGCTACTGACTATCTTAAAGCTGTTAAACATATTTTTCTACCAACCCACTTGAAGATTTATAATATATTAAGGAACATTAAGAAGAAAAAAAGGAAGAAAAGCTAAGTGGGCCAAAAGCAAACAAAAGAAACATGTTCTCTTGAGATTGCTAATGCTGGCAGACAATAGCACGGAAAGAACTCCTCTGACAGATCTTTGAAGTCTTCAATACAGCATGCTAGTGGTCCATGTTAATGAGATTTGCTCAGATACTTGTTAAATTATTCCAAAATGTCTTAATCTATTTTCTACATCTTCTTGACCCAATTGCTTCAGAAGAGTCACAGCTTCACCCATCTCTGGACGAAACTTTTCATTCAAGTAGGTAAAGGCTTCAAGCAGTTTGTGTTGCCAAAGGCCCACACACAACCTTTTTAGGGTTTACCCCAAAATATGCAGGTAATATTGTCGTTTCTGTTACTACAGATTACACTTTGCACCACACTGTACCTTTCAATTTGAGTAACTCAAAGGTCTTAACAAGTAGGATATTACAACCGCTCCCAACAATCCAGAAGGAAAGGAATCCAGTTTTAAATGTGCCTTGGCAGTAATCGCTCCAGCTATGTGACTACCACCCCACCAGCAAGTGAGCAGCAGGCATCAATGGGGCTCTCCCAGATCCCTATTTCCTGCTGGGGGTGATACAAGCACCCATGCAAAATGCTTCCAGGATGGCTCTACGTAATTTGGGCCTATTGCAGAGAAAATTTTGGAGAAAATGTCCACGAACCAGGTTGTCTGCTCCATTACAGACTTTCTTATGAACGCACCCAAGTCACAGGACCCACATTCAGAAGTAGCTGCACACCGCACCTTCTAGTAATGATGGCTATTTCTGGTCTGTAACATGCTTTAAGACCATTAAGTCAAACCCAAGAAAAGTCAAGGTGCCAAACTCAGTAAGGAAAACAGCACATTACTAATTTCCCACTGACAGATGTGAAAGCATCACTGCCACCCAGCCGGTACAGAAAACCGGAGTAAGGACCTCACCAGAACATCTTCTGGAAAGTCACTAGCAAGGAAGAGTGCTGGGGAGAAACCGCACACACTGTTGAGCCCCGCATAAACAGAAACTTCTCTGAAAAAGTTCGTTTCAGGGCTTCGACTTGCACCTGAGGCTCCTCCTGCTACAGCCAGTGAAGACATGGCACAGTGACATGTTGACACGGTTTGAGAGGTATGTGTCCTCCTGATGAAACAAAGTGGTGGGACCATTGGGAATTTTTTTTTTTTTTTTGTCCCAGAACCACTTTGTTTTCCACATAGACAAACTGCACAATCCATTTTTTTGTACTGAGCTTAGGAAAAAAAGTCCTTCTGACCTTTATCCTGGCTCAAAGGGAAGGGAGGAGAAAACACACATATCTAAAAAAGTTAAAGCTCAAACCCACACGTTTATCTGTTGATCATCTCATTCAGTTCTGAGTTACAGCAGGCAGCTTCTGTTTTATTATCAATATTTAATCAGCATTTAACTCTGAAAAGAATTAAGATTTGAAATTTTAAACTAAGTGCAACTTTGCTAAATCCTTTGTGTTGATTTTTTTTTCGTTAAGGGTTTTCTAAAGGATATCTTTCCTATCTTAAAAGTCTGCATGTGTCTTTTGTTATCAATAATGTACAACTGTAGTAGCATGTTTTGTAATTTTCAATTTTTCAGCGTGCAAGATATCCCTGATTTACAATGCTCACTGAATGGTGTTTGATTATTGAAAATGCTTTTACATACATTTAAACAAATGACTGCTCCTGGAAAACTAACACTATTGTCCATAATTCTGTAAAAATACATTTCCCCTCCCTTCTCCCCAAATCAAACATTTCAATTTAAATTCTTACTTTGAGGAAAAGCTGGCATATAATTAGGCATTATGCCTAACAGTGCTAAATAAAGGAGAAGGTAAACATCTTAATTCTGAAGGTTTAACCATCAAAGCCCCTCGCTACATCTATTCTGTTATTTGCGCCTCTGTTCAGAGCTCTTTGGAGCTCACAGAAAAAAAAAAAAAAAAAAGCAAGCAAACAAAACACACAGTATAAAAATCTATTTTACTAGGTCTGTGCTGTATCCCACTCCGCACGCCCGAGGCCAGGCTCGCACGCAGTGCTGGGACGCCCGGGGCCACGCGGCCGCTCCTCAAGGAGTACAGAGTCCTGCTCTGTAACTGCACTGAGCGGCTTAAGCGCTAACTCAGAAGATGGGATTTCACCTGAAATTAAGCTATCAAGCAATTGAGCTCAAACTCAATCAACCAAACCCTTAACCTTCCCTGTTTCAGTGGCACTGCTCTAATTAGGACTCTATCACTATTTCCATTACTATCTCCTATTCTCATGGTTTATTATCTAGGCAGTTTCAATTCTCACCCAGTTGAAATTTGACATCCAGTTTCTTGGACCACATATCATTCATTATGGCTTTATTTTATGAAATACGTTGCACGATTATGGGACCGATCCTGCAGCAAACAGGTTTTTGTCGAGAACAGCGCCCCTCACTGCAATGGAAGGAGGACAGAGCCAAACCTTCTCACAGAAACAAGTCCTAACATTACAGGACACACAGAACAACTTATTTTTCATCAAGTTGTGACTGTTGTTGTGCAGTTTGAAAACACGTGCTTGAACGTGCATCCCCGCTTGCATATACCGTAGCCGACCCATGGCTCTCCAGTCCTCAGGGTCTTCCCACTGAGCCGGGATCAGCTTCTAGAAGACAGAGTTTGGCTGAACCCTACTTAGCAGCTCTGCCCAGGGGTGCAGGGCGAGACTCACTAACCTACAATACTCAGGTGGTCAGACTGAAAAATCTCATGGTTTTTTCCAGTGATATATTCTACAAATCGCCCAAACTGTTTACTGCTGAAGGACACACACCAGAGGGTATGTCTGGCACGCATGCCGGCCTGATGGTAGCAATATAAAATATGTTTGCTTTTGGAGACGTGGCCTACAAACTTCAGACAAGTGTAAAGGTAGTGTTTTGCATTAATCACAAATAAAATTCCTAGTTTTCCTGGGTCACATAGCATCACAGCCATGCATGAACCACAGCTCCACGAGAATCCCATTAATTCTAAGGCCCTCTGATGTACCTGGGATTTGCATTTTTTCCCTTCTTCACAAAAACTCAAAGGGGGAACACCACTGCAGGGCCAGGAACCATCATCTTCTTAAACTGCAGGGTCTGCTGCTTCTTCTTCAATAGCTGAAATGTACCTAATACCTCATAGGCTCCACCATAAAAAAGAACCCCACTAATATTCAAATCTTGAAGAGAGGTATATATCATACAGCTGACACAGACCATTGGCATGGCCAAGGATTGCAATATTCACTTGAACTTCATAAATTTCATCCTCACTAAATAGCTATTTTTGGCAACAAAGAACTGAAAAAAAACCCCACATCGTCTTCAGATCTATCTTAATTTAAAACAGAAGAGAACGGGGACATTTTTTTTCCCCTTGAAGTACATTTTAATAAAATTAAAAATAAAAATAGCTCTAATTCACTCCGATGCATTTAGTCATTCTGTAAAATTCTAAGTTTAAAATGAAATCACCATTTTATATTCAAACAAGGTCAAGAGAACAGCACTAACGAGCACTGACATCACAGCGAACAGCAGCCACTGCTCAACGCTTACATCAGTGTTGCTTGTTGCTATGGTGCTTAACCGACTATTAATTTCTGAAAGAAGGTGATTATAAAGCAGCCATATGAACCTCAGTCAGATGACACCCTTCAGTACCAAACACTGATCTGCATTACTCTTCTCTTCTGCAAGTTAATTTTGTGAATCACCACTTTTGTGATGTTAATATCCCTTTCCAACTTGAAACTTTGGACCAGAAGAGAGGCAAGGAGTTAATTTAGAAGCAAGGGACTTTCACATTGCTTTAAATAAAAATCATTTTGCAGAGAGTGATATTTCTTTCCTTTTTGCTGTGCTCCGAAAGACTAAAAAGCATGTGTTTTAATTTTTGCAGTGATAACAAGCAATGAAATTAACAGCTAAATTCTGTTGTCCTGCTCTGCTTGATGTGCTGCTGTAAATCCAGGAGCGTCTCAGCCTGGGACGAAGCAGCGCTGAAGCTTGACTTGACCATTCCCCAGGGATTCGGCCTGGTAAGGGGACCTTGCTGCAGGGCTGTGCCACTGCAGCCCCCAGCCCAGCACCCAAGGATGCTGGGCCAGTGGCCGTGTGGCCACCAAGACCAGCCAGAGAAGGGTCTTCCCACTCACGTACAGGCTCTGTCCTGTTACCAAACAGCCGTCTCAGAACATGGCTTAACGCCAAAAAGTGCATCATTGTGGACTTGCTCCTAAGATGGAACGGGACGCCTAAACCATTGGCCTTCCAGGCAAAACACAGGTTTAAGGCACAGCTATGGCTCCAAAAGCTTAGCTCCAAGCCCAACGCTGCAATCTTTAACCATGTTGCCAGAAGAGCCTTTACTTGTGCAACTAAGGCATGTTTCTGGGGTTTGCAGGATCAGATCCTTCCCTCAGACATGCTTCAGAAACTGTGTGCAAAACAGCATTTGTATTTACCTTCTCCAGTTGCTCCGGTAAAGCAATCTTCAGTTACAGCCACCCAAAAAGGTCACTCTTCTTACCCTGCGGAGAAAGAAGGTAACACACGTGACTGCTGGGTCAGTGTCAGCAACAACACCCAAAGCATTTTCATTGGCACCACGTTTGCAAGTACAAACATAAATAAAGCAACAAATGAATCTAATCGTGTTTAATGGTGAATGACTTTCAGAGAGTTAATAAAAACAAGCAAGCCACAGGACTGCTGCTTATCAGTACCAGCCAGTGTGAGGCTCTTCAGTTCAGCACGAACAACTTGGTCTTTGGGAGAAAAAAAAAAAAAGAAGAAAAAAAACCCCATGGAGATGAGACATCTTTGTTCTCTAGCATAAACTTTCTTAATCTTGATGTCTATCAATCTATTTTCAGTTTGAATAATAGATGAGTTCAGTCCTTTGTTTCAGGAATCTGACTATTGTCTGAATGGCTTCTCCTTACTTAAGGCATTTTAAGACCATTTGTAACCACTGCTATTTTAGCTTCTGGATCCTATTTTTTTTTTTTTTTCATCCTTTTCCATAGAGACACAGTCCTAGATGAGATTTTAAAACTAACTGCATCTTCCATGCTTAATGCAAAAAGTTGTTTACTGTCTTGGGATATCATCTCGTTAAGCATTACCAAGAGCACACCAAGTATGCCGAGGTGGTAAGAGCAGTGGGTATTAAAAAGAGAAATAATTAAAATGTATCTTTATAAAAAGTAGGAGGGAGAAAACAGCACGTGTAGGGTTTTTTTTACCCTGTATATTACTGCATCTTGTGTACTCTCTCTTATGCAAAAGAGTATGTAATCTTTTAAGAAACATGACAATCTGCCACTTTCTGTTCATGTAATTGGGATCAACATATGGTACAAGAGAAAAGAAAAACATTTGTTTATTAATTTAGATCAAGTTACTAACTCGAACCACTAACAGCATTCAGAATTAATTCCACATCAATTGACCAAATACCTTAATAGAGTAAAATTATAACATAATTTCACTGAAATGTTGGTCTCCTGCTGCAGGGGTGCAGAATAATTCGTAATAAAGACACAAAGAAATATGCACTAATCTGGTGATACAGATGACATCATACGAAACGGAAAGTCAGTGACATGTGGATGTGTAAGACAGAGCTACGTGAAACTCCATTTCATAAAATTCACACAGTGATGTGGAGTTTTGGGGGTGTTTGTGAAACTCATCAAATGGTAAGTTATGCTATTTACATCAGTAAGTGAAGCTTTTTATTGAAGTAGAAAAATATCAACCTCTGGGAAAAATCACAATCTTCATTAAGTTCTTTCAAAAGAAAACGTACTCATATGCCATTTATTCTGGAAGGAAAAATGTTTTCACAATGAGAATGAGGCACTACTTCTTTACCATTGAAACCCGATTATTTTTAGCCAGGGAAAAAAAAAAAGGTTACCTTGAGACGAAATGAATATTTGTTTTATCTGTTGCTCACTGACATTTTTATCTTACTTTATTTTTTATGTTTTGAGTGAGAATCTTTTCACAGTTCTTGGAACGAGGTACCGGAAGATGAGGGGCCAAAATTTGTACATGTTTGCCATATAGGAAGCCCTGTGTGCTTCGCTGGGGTACATGTATAAGACATTCCTGATTCCACACTGTAAAGGACGTAACACTACTCCATCATAATAGGTCAGGTCTCACCTTCCTGCGAGTATGTAAAACAATACATCTTTTATGTAAAATACGTGACCTTTGACATACGATGTGCTCTTAGATTAGCAACAATAAAGGCTTTTATCCTGCTTTGCTGCTGGGGTTATCTTGGATTTGACACTTTAAACCTCTTTTCGTATTTATCTGTTTTATAAATTTTCTGGGTATTTGGCAGTCAGATCCTTATTTTGGCAGTATTTTGCAAGCAGACTTCATTTCTACCCTGAGTCTTCATGATAGCAAATGAACCATCTTAAAATGTACTTTTTAAGGAAACTGCTGAAAATTACATGTTTGCATAAAATGTGCGTATAATGTCTCTTTCGGCAGTGCTGTAAAAGGCAGGTAACGTTTTCTAAATGCATTTGTCATATACGAACTGAACACGTTCCACGGAAACCCGCTAACACTGGCCCACCGTGAGCTGGTGGGAGAACAACATGGTCTGCCAAGGGCAACACACATGGAGGGCCAAGGAGGACTTCAGGTCTTCTCTCAAACTCCTCCCTGACTGAAATCTGGGCTGCTTTCATTGCTGGTTGTCTAAGTCTCGCTATATGCTACCTGACTTTCAAAAATTCGGGTAATGTACCACTGAAGTTAAAATGAGCAGCAGAGACAGCTGTTGCCACCTGTGAAAATTTCTCATTAATAGTCGAAAAGTTGAGTATCTCAAAACACAGAAACACAAATACAGACTTTCCTCCCGAAAATGTTTATATGGGTGAGCGAATCGATGTAGGCAACACACATTCCTTCCATCATGCTGTCCTTAAGATAAACACAAAGTACCATCAACACTGTAAGTGTGCGTGTGGAGCAAACAAAGAAAAAATCCCATCCTACCAAAGCAAGACACTTCACTACACTCATATTTTCCCCCAAGGAGATGATTAAAATAGAAAACCAAACCACAAACAAAAATCCACTTTGCGAGCAGCAGTGGTCCTGCTGTCTCTCCAGTGGAGGGAAGGTCTCCAAGCACTCGCAACACCATCCCCTCGGCTCAGCTGGCATCCCACATGGGGAATGATCTGTGCAAAACTATGCGCCCTGCTCAGATTTTACCAGCTATTCCTGAAAACATTGGGTTCAGTCGCTGAGTGCCTCGGTTTACCTATCAGCAAGATGGGAAGACACTTGTAATATGTCTTTAAATCCTTGAATACAAAG
>NW_009648041.1:1461674-1462704 GCF_000708025.1 Charadrius vociferus | reverse complement strand
AAATAGTAATAATCCTAAAAAGATCACGACCTGAGCCAGCGCCGTAACCTTTTCAGTTGACTTTAACAGAACCCCCCCTATTGCTCTGGATCAGGTCCTACCTATTTACCTGGTACCAAGGGACCAGACAAAAAGATCAGAGGCTTTGCCATTGTACCTGCCAGCAGGTTGGACCTCGTAACTCTTTTGATCCTACAACGCTTATTCGATTTAGCGGTCTCCTCCTTCAGGGCAGGGAGGTCATTTCGGGAAGGCTGCAGGACAGAGCCCTAACTTGAAGTGATCACTGCAAAGCTGAATTTAACCAATGACATAAAGAATATGCAGAAATAGAGAGCATTGCAGAATGAAAGTCTATTTAAAACAGTAACATTTTTACTAATATCTAAATGAGATGAGCCTTGGGTACAGCCAACAAAGACCTTGATCCCACACAAACTGGCTATGAGTAATTTTACACAGGATAGTTGAACACCAGTTGAGCTGCTCCCTTGCTTAGAATTACACATGTACATGTTTTTTGCCAGTGTCGCAGCCTTGAGAAGCCGACAATTCGTTATCGGAAACCTAAAGTAGCAAAGGAATCTCCCATTCACTACCTAGAAAGCACACGTTTTATTGAAGGGAAAAAAAAAGAGAGAAAAAAAAAAAGAGAAAAAAAAAAAAAAGAGAGAAAAAGCACACCCAATAGCACAACAAAAAATTGTTTCTGAAATTTTATTATTTTATTTCGATTCATTTTTCTTATGTAAGACCAGCTGAAATATATTTAACACGTCACATTAAAATATTTACTACAGGGCTTCCTGAAAGCTTTAAAATATCAAACTTGATCATCAAAATAAGCATGTCTGTGCAGTAATTTCTTCTAAATACAGCGAACCATAACCATCTAATACAGCTGTTTCTTTCCCTTCAAAACTCCCTGAGTCACATTCAACTGCACACAGGCTGAAATATGTCCTACTATTCTCATAATTATTATTTTCTGGTCCTGTGCAGGAATAGATGCAGTCAGTGATTTTGCCAA
>NW_009648041.1:1460358-1461639 GCF_000708025.1 Charadrius vociferus | reverse complement strand
TTTTCATTTGGTTTTTTTTGCTAATCCTGAAAATACAGGATGTACAGTGATTGTGAAGAGCAACATCTGGTACCAGGCACGCTTGTGGGCCTGATCCTGCATACAGGTTACTTTTCTCACCCAGTACACTCGGTTGAGCTACTTGCTCTAACGCACACAATCATACGCAGAATTGCTTTGAGGAGAGTCAGTCAGTAGTCATCTCTTCAGTTTTGTTGTACCTTTTTTTTTTTTTCAAAGAGATATCCAGCAACCTAAAAAAAATATATTACACTATTTTAAATAATCTGAGGGAGCAATATTTTTTCTGACCATTGTGAAGGTGGCCACTTTTTACTGTGCAGCCTATATTAAATCTCAGGAGGCACAGTACAGGAGATTTTCCTATACCAGGAGTCATTATCACCTCCTCAAAAAGTGAAATGCAGGTGAACAGTAAAACTGCGAGAGACTAAGTGCACTTCTTGCACCTCGATTTGAAGAGGGGGAAATGGATTTGGTACAGGCCAAAACACAGGGATATTAATGCTCGCTACCTTGCTGCTCCTCGGTGGAAAGAGGGAGCAAATCGTACTGTATTTTCATTTTCAGTCATTAGCAGGCTGTTCAGAACCTTTGGCTGGTGCTTGTTATTTATTCTAAGCAGAAATAAAATAAAAATAAATAACAGCACGAGGAGAAAGCTACGCACAGCACATTTTCTCTTTCAAAATAATATTACCTTTCAAGTCCACTGTAACCTTGGAAAAGAATCACTCGATGTAAGCCAACGCTACGAAACTAATCGCAATCCATTCCTCCCCTGCTTTTTAATAGCTCTTATAGGAAATACGGGTACAGTTAATAGACAAGTTAAGAACAGCTCGCTTCCAACACAGGATTTGAACTGCGATTCTAAGTCTTGCATCTTTTAATGATGGATTGGTTATTTGCCTCACACGAATTACTTTGCATAACAGAGCTGGCCCTCATTGAATTCATCAGACGTAAAGACCATAACACGTTCCCAGAAAGTATCAAACCTGTCAAATGCCCAATCAAATGATGAGAGGCCATCTCCCTGACGCCGAGAGCCAGGAGATCAAACGCCGCCGCCTGTTTTATACTCGCCAGATCTTCCCCGTTTCTTAAAATAACCCACCGTGCCTCAATGGCAGCCTTAACCATTTTATGTCTGTGCTATATAACTCTCATCTTGAAACTTGACCTCGCCCCATTAAAGCCACGAGAGGCATATCCCTGCCCCGAGCACCGGGCCGCCAACCGCTCACAGGGTTTCTC
>NW_009648041.1:1378374-1450437 GCF_000708025.1 Charadrius vociferus | reverse complement strand
CCTCAGCCCCCGCCGCCGCCCGCCTCCCCTCAGGGCGGGCAGCGCCGGCGGCCCGCTCTCCTCTCCGCCGCCTTACCTGACAGGCAAGTGATACTCTTGGTCATGGTCATGTGAAAATATTTTCGAGGTATCCTTTAACAGCCTTTAAATATTGAAGCCTAAAAACAATATTTGCTGTTTTACCTTTGAAGCTTTAACAAAAGCTTTGTTTTAGCATTTACCTCGGTGTGCAATAAGAGTTAATAATCAAATCCGTCCCAACCCCCACAAATGTTAAACAAAAAGATAAAAGAAATGCAAATAGCTATTGTCATGGAAAGTTAAAGTACCTGTCTGTATTTTTAAGTGAAAACTATTATCTCTATCAATCAAAATTTAAGAATACAATAGCACTAATCACACAAGGTGCTTTGACTGAGGTACTTTTCCTCATAAAAAGTTTTTTTTTTTTTTTTAACTGGTGCATAAAAGTAATACACTTACAATTAGATGTGGTATTTGTAATTTTGTTATTAAAAACCCTCGGCAGTCTTATTGTTAATAAATGCCTCTGAGTCTGTAGGCTGATTTGTACCCAAGAAGACCAAAGTCCCTACATATTTTAATAAGGTTGATGAAATTTTATTCAGATTCTCACACTTTCCAACATGTGGTGGAACAGCACACTCTTCTGTTTGAGAGGAGTTACTCAAACGAAGGAAATAGTTAATTGGTAACCAAAACTACTACTTCTGGCCTCGCTGCACATTTTCCACATTTCTCCAAACGCTGTCTGTACGACAACCGTCTGCTTTGAAGACGTGCCCTTTGTCATCTTTTCTTTAATTTTTGATACCAATTCCCCCTCACCGGACTCTGGCATTCTCCGAATATAGCGTACACTACATACACCGTACATACGTTGTACAGGCACACCGCACGGATTTTTCTCAAAAGTCATTTTTTTTAAAAAAACTAATTTGTCCAGACTGAATCAGAAAGCGAGCTGTGCAGTTAATAAGTGCAAGAGCGAGCGACGGCAATTACGCCTATGCTAAAGGAAAAGAGCCTGAGATTAAAACACCTATAAGTAAATAGTGAAGCCAGGATGCCATTATGCAAACTCTGCGCTCAGGGAGGGATGTCTCCCACACCGAGGAGCAATAGGACTGTCATTTTTTCCCCCTGCAATATCAGGTTTCCTACTCTACAGTTCTGGTACTCTGCATCATGGCTAACATCTCTAGTGTGCTATTAATATCAATGAAGAGACGATTCAATTTCCACATAAGAAAAACCTTCCTATTACAGCGCAGACATTCTAGTGAGGACCCTTGCGAAGGAAACAATAAAGACCAGAGGGTTGGGGTTGTTCCCCCCCCCTTCTTTTTTTTTTTTTCCTTGCTGCTGCTTTAGCAGTTCTGCGCTGCACACTGTTTGAAAGCTTTTAGCTAACAATGGAAGCATTATCTTCAGGATAGTTACAAAACAGGATTTGTTAGTACAAAGAATAATAACACCGAACTCTTCCCACCCCGCTCCCCACCCCCAAATACCTGCCTATTGCAATACGGCATTTAGTACTTTATTTAAAAGTATATTCCAGAAACACCTGTATTCTTGATCTAATTCCCTGCAACGAACTCCCTCAGCAGACCACGTTTGCTTAAGGAGGTTTGGACAATTAAAAACAAACAAACAAACATTTTTTTTTTTGCGCTTATAAAACGGAATAGAAACAAAAGTATCTTATTCTACCGGAGAGAAAACTTACCCATTAATGAGGAAGAAAAAGGCTTAGAGCTGTACAGTAATTCCCAACCAACTGCAGAAAAGTTGAGAGTTTGAAAACACTAAAGCACTTTTGACTATCCAGCCTTTCTGTGCTTCAACACTGGCTGCAGTGTAAGGAAGGACTGAAGGTATGTGGTCTAAACACAACAAAAGCCACTGCCTTACTCTAGATTAAATATGCAGGAAGAGGCCCCTTTGCATAAACACAAACACTCAGCAAATGAGTAACTGGCTCAAATCAGACGCCTGCTGTGCATTCTACCTGTCCTGATCTCTGACAAGCTACACAGCTTGTTTAAGCGGATAGGAGCTACAAAATCAAATCAAATCATAGCGCTAAACGCTGGGCTCGTGTAATAGTAAATAACAACAGCACCAACAACTCGACGCCAAACGTTCATTTCTAATCTAAGCATGGCTCTGGCAAAGAGCTGAATCGTGTGCTATGCCCGCTTTGGCTCAGCCACCCATCTCGCCAGAGCAAAAGAAACACAACCAAACACCACCTGTAAAATTCATTTTCATTAACTGTACTGAAATCCAATACATTCCTGGCCCGGTCTTTTCTTAATGAGGATTTAAAATTAATACAGAGACTTCTGGTTGGGTTGACAGATTAAATGTGAATTTGCTTGTACTGTCCCTGTTTTGTTTACTATATAAAAGACATTCCACACACAGACCTATTTTAGCTGTTATGAGTCACTGCATAATGCACACCTATTTAGTAGTTTATTTGGGGAAAAGGAAGAAATTTCTGAAGTTTCCCTTAAAAATGTTATTTTCAAAATACTGCTCTCATAAACCAACCCCTCCAAACTATATTTACTTCAAAAACCAACTAAATTAGAGACTGTGATAACCACCAAACACCTCTAAGCATTTATTATTATAATCGAATATACATAATTATATACTGTGATTTACTCTTGCTTCTAGAGAAATAAATTATTTTTCAGTCTCGTTTATCCTTCCATTCCAGAAATAAAATGAAGCAGCACAGTTTTAAAGCAATTGGAATTCACCAGTGTCCCTTCCTAACTTAAGGAGTCAAATCACATTGACCTCTTATTGTGAGTCCTAGCTACATGTTGGTTTTAGTAATTTAATTATTTTTTAATAACTTGCAGTATTAAATGATTGCCATTGAAACACAAATAAGATTATACTCCTCTGCCGTACTCTCCTGCGCTCCAGACTACAGCGTAACGTGGACGACACGACTGCGTCCAGCACCGAAATTTCATTCTGAAAGAGCACTTACACGCAGACAGACACAGGAAGATTCAGGCTTTAAAAGATGCAACACATATTTACTGGATTCTCAAGCATGTGCCACAGATTATTTCAAAGGATACTGGATATAACTCACAGTTGTAATGTGGATCAAGCGCGTTCAGTTCCACTGAGCACTCATACAGTATGGAGGAGTTTTTACTTTTTCTTGGATAAACTCACCACGTTAAAAGCACAATAAAACTGCTAACGTGAGCTAGTCAAGCCTAACCGGATAAAAATCCTCCACAAAAGAATCCTGCAAGAAATTTTAGAGCCCCTGTATCATTCACTATTTTTGCATTGAAATGACCTTCCAAATAAGGTGTCAGATAATACGGTTCACATAGACGATAGCGATCTAACCTTGATGCAAATAAACCATAGTACAAAATTTAATCAGTATATCACTGTGTAAAAGCCTTTGTCCATCCCAATGGAGCTTCTAATGACTGTTTTGGCAGTTCTGGCTGGTAGTTATGCCTCCCTGCTCATATATATCTCATACTGGTTGAGCAAGCTAATGGAACGGCTGTTAGTGGAATCCAATATTAATACCCCGCATCGTGCAAAACTGGATGCAACTGAATATATTATACAATTACAGGTAGTATCTAATTCCATAGGTATTAGATACTGGGCTCTAAATTAATATTTTACTAGAGAAAGTGAAATAAATACTACATTTCAGGTAAGATATCTATGAACTCTGGATCTGCCAGCCTTCCTGCTGTAAGCCTACTCTACACTCATACAGAACAGACATAGGACCCTGACAAAAATTGGCAGGCAAGCTTTAGATGCTGAGTGACACATACTGATGCACAGAGTCAAAGATGTCATCTTCATGCAAGCTCCACTAGTTATGAGCTTGAGAGAAAAAAGAAACAAAAAAAACCCCAAAATAAAACAAAAAAAAAGGGGGGGGAGAGGAGGGGTGAGAGTGGAGCGAGACCTCCAGAAAATAAACAGGGTGTACAGTTTCAAAGGCTACAGACACAGACATTTCATTGTTCAAGCCAATTATCAGTGGAAAATAATAACAACAGATGGATTCAGAGTCACTGACTTTTCATATGCACTTCATCTCTGCACAACAGATGATGAAATGCGAGAGCTATCTCGGAAAGGCAAAACATCTTTCAGTAAAAGAACTCTATACTCCAGATGGGGACCTTCTAAGGCAGCTGATTATCTTCTTATAATGTTGTAAGATAGACTTACTAAAACATTTCAAGAACTGATCAGATAGGATGAGCACAATGGCATCATTATGAGGAGTAAGCTGCTTCGGCCTCAGACTTGTGACTAAACTAGTCAAGAGATTTCAATAGGGTCAGAGCTGCCCATTCCCCTTTTTCGCAGCAAGTACTGGTTCCAAAAAAACGCCCCGTAGCTGCTGCCCGCAGCCTGGGCACAACACGATGGGTGGCTTTGCCTGGAGAGGGGATGCAGGCGTGAGGCCACCAAGTCAGCGGCTGCATCAGTTGGTCCCCAATAAAAGCCCTGCCGCCACCAGCGAGGTGAGCTCCCCTCACCTTCTGCAAGCACACCGTTTCACACGGGGACAAAGGCAGAGGACAAAACATATTTATGACTGTTTCCACTCTAATTGCTAGATGTAGAAGGACCTCGTCATCCAGGGGCCTACAGCGATGCAAATGTAACCTCAGCTGAGTCAATGGAGTTACACCCGCGAAAACTGGTGAGGCACAAATAAGACAAATTCTTTCATACAAAACCTTTACAAAACCTCATCTTTTTATGGGAAATAAAAATTTGCTTTCAAAGGGAAATAACAAATACGTGTAAATTTTGGTGGTTCCGGTGATAAGCAGTTCCACCAAATGTCACAAACACCCAGCGAAGAACCACCTACCCAGCACAACCTTCTCCCACTCAACCTGAATACCACAAAGTATGTTTTTGATCACATGAATCAGGTATACCACAATTTCAAAACTTTAAAAAAAAAAAAAAAAAAGGTAGTGGAAAAATTAGCTCATTAATCTTTAAGACAACATTTCTTTAATGGAAGAATACTACATAAGTAGTGCATTAAAACGAACTGGTTGCCATTTCCACAGTTTCTTCTCCAAAACACTGCAAGGAAAATTTAAAAAAATGACATGCTCTGTAAATCAATATCCATACCGAGGGGTAGCAATACACAACACACTTGCACTGAACTTGCACCTACTGCTAATTTATTTCACAAGTTACAAAATATTTCATAAGTAGAGGGCTGTTGGCTTCACAAACGCGAAGGGAAGAGACAAGTTTGCGGGCACAAAGCACAGCGTTTCCCCTCTTTGTGAAGTACTTTGTCAAAAGTAAATTCACGGGGGAACATACGAGCAAAGAATAAATTTTGCCCAGGGCAAAATTCTGCAACTGCTTTAAGAAGCAAACAAGAACACAAAAGATGTGTAATACAACCATCTGGCTCTACTCATGCTATATCAATAATCCCCAAAATTTATCCCCACCCCCTTAATCAACCCACACTGATGCCACAAAACCAAATGGCATCACTTATGCTTCCTGCCCATCACATTTTGAAATGATATTTAATATGCATACAGTACATATTTGCATGTTAATCAATTTCTTTAAGAAAAAAATATTTTTGCTTCTCGAGCTATTAGTTCTGCTTTTTCTACTTATTCACACTGGGATCTCGAAAACCACCAAGAAAGTCCTTGTGGTAAAGATACTCTCATATCGACACGGTGTCTCAGGTATCAGGATAACGTACCGGTCAAAATTTCAATCTCTTCTTCTCTCTAGTTTTGTGTCACAGCGTGAAAATAGCAGAGGGTGAATAATAATGTGCCAGGAAAATTAGCTGTTCAAGAAACACACGTAAACGATCCGTTTTGAACTTGAGGCTGGATGCGCTCCTAAGCATCGCCCTATTCAGGATGCAGGGAAGGAACTACAGAGGGAAAGTGGGATGTCCTACATGGCTTTTCCATCTAGGATTTCAAATATTCGCACCGATTATTTCAGGTTGCCCCCTATCCAGGAGCCAGCCTGCCCGTAAAGGAGGAGGAAAAGGGGAGCTCCTGGCCATGGATGGAGGACAAGCCTCCACTGTGTGTGGGCTGCATGGCCGCTCTCCCTTCCCACCCCAAGCATATGGTGGGAGACCACCCCAGGATGGACAGACAGCCAGACAGCCATGCAAAGTGACCGAAAGGGCAGCCCCGCCATTGTTTGGGGTTGGCTTCGTTCTTGAGGGAAAATCACCTGCGTAACCATCATGATTCATAGTGTGAGCGTGCAACGTGAAACTGGTACCAAAAACAACACTTCAAAGATGGTCTCTCTCCGGAGCTTTGGCGACTGACGGCCACGGCCCCGGGCGCTGACTCAGAGCTCTTATTCTTAATCGACTTTTCTGCAACAACACACCCCAACCCAAACCCTGCCCGTCCCATGGCCGTGGCTGGCAGGCTGGCACCCTCACCGTGCCCTCAGCGTGGACGGTGCCCCACGGCCAGCAGTGCTTCTTCCCCTCCTGTAGCACAAACATATGGTTGTTTCATAGGGAAGGAGAAATACAAGCCCTGAGCACTCATGGCATAGGGGGAAATGTTTTGCAACTATTTTCTTTGGAAATAAGCATACGTATAGCAGTTATGTCTGCTCCTACCTCCAGACTACCAACTCGAGATCACAAACACTTTGTTATTTTTTTAATTTTTTTTTTTTTTAATCCATTTTTGGATTGCTTCTGCTGTTTCTATGACTTGACTTGTACGGCCTCTTTGTAAGAATTGAAAACAGGTCTCCCACAAACACAGGAATGGGCAAACGGTTTAGAGAGCTAATCCACACCTGGGCTACGTAAAAGGGGCTCATATTTTCCAAACAGAAACACAACCCCTTTTATATATGAACCAGATTTGGATCCAAATGCTAAACCCTTCACCACATCCTACGTGGGGCTCTGCAGTGGTCAAGGGGAGCGGTGGTGGGTGGCGGCTGCGCCCGCATTTCTGTGGGAGCACCGGCTCCGTCACGATAGCGAGCCATGGACAAGGAGTCATCGCGACCTTGGACTTGGACGCAAAGGGCAGACCCGTCCGTGGTTACACCACGGTTAACGCAGGGTAATCCCCATCCCGCGCACACCTCTTGGAGAAGAATCTGGCCCTATCTCGTTACTCTTGTTAGAAAAATGAAGGCTGTGACAGAAAATAGCTGAGAACTACATCTTGCCGATGCCAAAATACAATAATAACATGTTCAAAGATTTAATTTAGAAGACTACAAAGTCTAGCTCATACATCATAACACCTTGAAATAACACTTTAAGGTCAAATCCTGTGCATTTTTGGAAACCACCAAAACATAATGAAGTTTTACTTAAACACAGCATTTACATTTATAACGCATTTCAGATTCTTCAAGTAAGCTAGACCACATGCTAGGAAAATGTACTTCCCACAACATACAAATTAAGTCATATACAGCCTTCCCTCAGCAGGCTGAACAGCCACCGGCACAAATGGAAGTCCTGTGTACGGATCAAAGGCAGCATGTGGACCTCAGAATATGATTTTTTAATATTTTTTTTTTTTAAACTGGCAAAATATCAAATCCCACTAGTAGTTTATTTTTGTTGCCTTCCTTGCCCCTTTTCTACCTCTCCCACTTATTTCACAACGGAACATTTTTAAACCACTAGAAATCTTTGTGGCAAAGATGATGTCATACTGACACAAGATCAGGTGTGAGGTATGGTATGAATAAATACTTATCCGCAACCACATTTAATTTTCAATGGTTGGGCATCAAGAGACAAAGAAGTTCTTATGCAGACGTATCAACCGAGGATTTAATTTTAAATGGTCTGCATTTAAAAGAGCAGGAACAACGCATCGTGCAAGCCTAGAAGAAAAAGAAAAAAAACAAACAACCAAACACAAAAACCAAAATGCCTTGCGCACCTTCGTTCTTGTTTTTGGGAAAGCAATGCACAGCCCGAAAACTTATTGCTCTTCACAGTAATAAATATATAGTGCTTGATTACTTCATCTTCTAAGTCACCAATACCATGCAGGATAATTGTACTCTCTGCACTGGTAATAAAAACTCTCCCTATGAAAATAAATATGTATTTTACAGTAATCAAGCAGGAACTAATTTTGTACTTTTTCACAAGTGGCCATTTACTTTGGCACTGAATGGTAATGCGTAGTAGAGAATGCAGTATATGCTTTAACCCAAGAAAAATTAGACTTGAAAATTAATACACAGTCAAAGACAAATTTAAAGCAGCCTTCTTGTGTTCTGACATAAGAATATAAAAATGACACGAGCAACTAAAGATGAGTTTACATACTTTTCAATCACAGCTGCCGCTCAGTAACCACAATACCTTTAAAATGACATTCCGCCGACAAAAAAGACACAGTTTGGCTGCAACAGCAGCTAGATACAGTTAACGTGAAATTAAAAGGGCATTTTTTATTTACACACATTGTACAGCACTGAGCCCCAGCACAATTACAATGGGAAGATTTTTAGCGTGATTAATTTAGAAATAATCTAGTGATAAATAGAGTGCATTGCAAGTGATTCTGCTGAGCAAATTTTTATCACCAGCCTTAGATGTCAAAACACGGTTTCAGGGACAGAGAAAGAACGAGTCACATCTTCTTGGTTAATATTTAATTGGGTGCTAAAGATTCCTCCTAAGGACCTCTGAACCATCACTGACAGCCCCACAAGATGTCCCTGTCTGTGAAACAGATACCAACCCTTTCTGTATAAACTAAAATAACATTAAATTTAATCAAACCATTCAATTAATAAATCACTTCAGTGGACATTGCAGCCCAAGCCCTGTTTAATTACATAATTTTAAAAATATTTGCACACTGCAACCACTAAGATTGGCTCTGAGGTTTCATAATACACACTTAACACTTGAGTTGGAGAACAAATTTATTTAATAAATGCAGAGCTAAGTGCAATAATGCCTCTCCACTCAAACTGCAAAAATCACTTAGCATATCCTGCGAGAAAGAGCAAATAAACTTTTTTCCCCCATTTAACTGCACGTCACCGCTACCGCTGGCTCTGGCAGAAGCCACCTCCTTGCCGCCTGCCTTTGTGGTGGGTTTCCAGAGCCCGGGAAGGGGGTAGGAGAGCCGGGGTCCCCCTCCCGCGGTGCAGAGCATCCCTCCACTCAGCCTGCGCGCTGCGTCCCCGGCCTCCCTCTCCTCGCCCTCTGCCTCCATCCCTCCCTCCGAGCTTTTTCCCCTTTTCCCACCCGGTGATGCTCTTCTGCCCTCTGCCCCCTTGTTCTCTGCTGCTTGCTGGGGTTCCCCTGCCTCTATCGACGTGCTCCAGCTCTTCCCATTCCCACCTCAAGCTCCTGCCCTGAGTTCCCCCCCACCCCCGCTCTCTTTCTCACTGCCGTTTGAGATAGCTGCAGTGAAAAAAGCTAGTTGGGGGGGGGGGGATAAAAAAATTAAAAAATCACAAACAGGGCAGAGGGAAGGGGCTGGGGAGGAGAGTGAGGGAAAGAAAACAGTTTAATAATGCCAAACAGAACTACACTATTTCCAACAACAGCAAGAGACGCTCCTGAGCACCGGGATGAAAAAGAAAAGCCACGGGCCAAGTGTATTACTTGAAGTGGGATTCAGGTTCTGGGATGGGTGTAACGCCTGCATCCGCAGGACAAGAAAACTGCACTACTGCCATCTGTAACTAGGTGTGACAGCGCAGGAGAGGTGGAAATACGTATGGACCAAGCGGTGGCCTTAAGTGAAGGGGAAAAAAAGCAAAGCTAAGGGTTTGTCACAGCTTAGCCACACAGCTGCGTGCCCTCGTACAGACTTTGCATTCATTCATATAGAGCACAGCTTTCAGGTCCTGCGGTTCCAGAGTGATTTTTTGGAAGAAAGTTGAGCCTCAAAAATAAATAAGTCTATATTTGGCCTGCCCTGGATTCAAGCAGCTCTCAGTAGTACTTTGCATAGAAACAATCTGAATTAATACCGGTTAAGTTTTCGAGATTGTAATATTCTTTACCAAGCCAATGGATGCACCTCTAAAATTCACTGCCCTGACAAATAGTAGAGCTCTTGAAAGTCTGCTTGTATTAGTTTTATGGATCTATTCTACTGCTTAAATCAGGTCTCATTAAAATTACCATCCACACAAGTTCTCCCACTGGGAAATCTACATGCCAGAGCTACTCCAGTTCCGCAGGCAGTGCTCGGAGGGGGTTGCATATTGCAAAATAGCTGCGGACACGGCAGGGGGAGGACGGGGAGAAGAACAAGAGGACTTCAGGACGGCAAACAAGTTACTCCTCAGCCTCCTCTGATTTTAATCAGTGCAACTTTTGCTCAGGTGGTGGAAGTGCATCGGTGAAAAGAAACGCTACTGCCAGAAATGAAATCGGGATGGGGGGAGCGGTGGCAGTGGTGTAAAAAAGTGTCCCTCAGAAAGCCAAATCCAGGCTCAAACATCCATTTTAGTGTTGGAATGGCAGGCTAAATATGCAAACACTGCACCTGACAACTTCCACTAAAGCATATGATCTGCACGCTGCCCGTCCAGTTTAATTTTTAATAGTAACAGTACTTAAATCTCAGCATTAATGTATTAATGTTCAAATGAATACAATTAAAAGGCATCTCTATTTTTGCCAGTGCTAATGACCTGGAAGATCTCTCCAACCCTCATATTTGCGGGGATTATTACAAATATATTCTGCAGCCGTTGTTTTGGCAAAGAAGCAAAAACCTTTGCCTTTTAAATATAAAGTAACAGGAATAATGAATAATATATCTTCTGATTTTTGTTCTGCCATGATATATATATAATGATATATAAAATGTTCATTTATTATTATCACACATCCTAGGAAGCAGACATGCAAAATTACTTTTTTTTTTGTCTTATAAGGGTCATTTATCATACGGAACGTCCTCCAAATAGGTAGTCCTAAAATCTCAATTTACCAAGACATTTTTTAAAGCTGAATTCTTCAAACAGGGCTACTCTCCTGATGGTTAAAATAAAAACTTTATGATATTGAAATAGCTGGATTTAAGGAGGGAGAAACGCTCTGCATTTTCTTTTAGAAGTTCCTGCCCCGACAAATTAATGTCTGCCTATTATTTGTACCTAAATCTTGCCGCATTTATCAGTAACAAAAGCACGGTGTGACCCTCTTAAGGCCAAGTCCAGAAAAGAAAAGCATTTACTAAAAGGGCATTAATTTTTATCGTAGCATCTGTGATCTTTGGGTGGGGAAAGGAAACACCATAAAAAACAAAGTCTGTATATACAAACTATCAGTCAGATTTTAACACTTATGCAGAATAATGCAAAGCTTTATTTCTTTCGGATGTTAGCAGGCTTTTTTTTTTTTTTTTGCATCCATTTTTCAATATGTAAAATGACAAAATGCAAAAACAAAAACACGAAAATGTGCTTGTTAGGGCTGGCCTAGTTTTTTGAAACACGCACAAAAATAAAACCCACTCATAAGAGCTTATTTTAATATGTAATAGAAGAATCTGGCAAACATTAGCCAGAATAAGTCTAGCCAGCGAACACAGACTAACATACTAGTCTGCTGCTGCGAAGCAAAATGGAAATTTGATTTTGTTTTTCCAAGATACAAGAGCAGCACCTTCCACCTCAAGAGCACCAAAGGAACACGGTGCGGGCATCTGCGCGGGGCCGTGGCTGCCCGAGTGACCGCCGGGCTCCTGCTCAGCTCCTTGGTGCTCACTGCCACCTGATCATCTTCTTTGCAAACGAATCCCCTTCAAGTTGCCCCATCTCCAATCTCTCCTTTGTCAAAAGGCAGGGATGGTAAAAATAAGTCAAGAGTAAATGTGTGCCCCTTCCCCAAAGGTATGTCCAACGCACGCTCCAGCATTGGCCGCTGTGATCTCAGTGAGCAAAAACCAAGCGGCAGCGCGATGCTCTTGCCACAAATTTTCTTTGTGCGCTACGCAGAGAAAGAGTCAGGCATAAAACTACCTCCAGGGGAAAAGAAAAGGGAAAAAAAAAAAAAAAAAAAAAAAAGATGATCAAGAAAGAAGAAGGGAATGGGAGAGCTGGAGTCAGCACTGCTAAAGACTCCAGTGAGGAGGGAGGTGGAGGACAACTACAAAGCGTTTAATTATAAACCCCAAAATGTTAGAAAACCAATCTCACGCTAACAATTTGCGTATTTTGGGATTACCTACGGATGAGGAAGGTTCAGCTTAATCAGCTATCTGTGCGAATGGATCCCCGATGTGCCAGAGCTGAACTCAATGGACAATCCCATTAGAGTGGAAAGAGCACGTGAAACGCCCTTGAGAAACGTGGCTAATGCCACAAACACTGAGGAAACAACCGTTAATAAATTCTTCCATTTTCAGGCTTTGGAGGCAAAGGGCAAATGTTGAAAGAAGCGGAAGATGGGAAGGGCATGGCTACGCTTTAGAAGAAGTACATTTCATGTGTCACATGTTCCCGAGGCAGGTCTCATTCTTTAGATTAAAACCACCATTTTTAACCCACTAAAATAAGCCTCCCAAGAGGGAAACAATTACATCTCTTCTTTAAGCCACCTAAACTTAGGATGTCTCTCCCTCTTCCAGGATTGGAGACAATAGAAGAAAAATCTCTATAAATAGGGAGAATAGAGAGTGTTTATAAAAAGAAAAATATTGCAAGAAGTCTCTAATAAAAGAGCTTGCAAAATGTATGAATTCAGGTATTGGAGGCACTCTGTAAAACGCCTGTTTGGGCTTTCTCTTTTTGATCAACACTGTCCCACAGGACAGAAGCTGCTCCCACGTATGACTGCGGCACGCCGGAGATTGTCGTGGCCTCTCTCCATCTTGTATTTAACCAGGAAACATACCATGGACCACCATGTGAGGAGAAAGTCACTAGCAGAAATCATTCGGGGGTGGATAGCCCCCCCAAACCAGGTTATGCACTGAGACAGACATGAGCTTGACAACTACTGGAAGACCAGATCTCAACCTGCCGCCCTTTAGCCACAGCCCACACCGGGTGCTGTTGGGATGCAGGGTCACAAGAAGGTCCACGTGGTGAGACAAGACCCAAGGAACTCAGCAGTGCCGCCGTTATCAGCCATGAGCAGCCGCCTAGACTTCAAAGGCCCTTCAACGATACCGTGGGGCCCAATCCTATCAGCATCTTATCCATCCTTACCACTTAAAACACGTTTATCGCCATGTGCACGAGGACTCCGGAGCATCCCCGCCATCCCCAGGGACCAAGCCTGGCTTCGGTGGCCGCCCCGCAGACCGGCTCCTCTCCTACCTGGGTTTGATCCAAGCGCTCGCGCAGCACGCTCTTACATTTTATTCTCTCTCTCTCCCTGAAGCTTTGGCAACTGAAATCTATTATGATGTCAAAAGGTAGCTGACAACATAAAATGTATCCCGCTGAGTTGATGCCGCACGCTGCTAAATTTACAACAACAGAAGTATCATAAAAATTATAAGAACTGCAAATTAACCACTGATTTTTTAGTTCAGTGACATAAATAACAGTAAAGATCTGGAAAACTTCCAAACATCTTTACAACTGTTTAATTTGTCAAAATCTATCAAGTGTATTTCAACCACAAACCTGTCCTCTGCAGCGCATTAGTTTTCACATACTTACGCTGGCATCAAAGGCAACAAAAATAAAGCTTATATAATTACTGTATTCTGATGCACCTTTCCACTCACGCATTTATTTCTGCTTTTCTTCCTCTGTACTTCTTTGTTGACACTAACAGTCGGCATGTTTTAAAAACATTCACACTAAAAAAAACAACAACAAAAAAATCACTACTGCTTGCCTTCCCTCCGAGGTTTGCCCGGGACACTCAAGAAGGCACATCGCTTTGTTTGCTGATGTGACCAGTTTTCCACTCACGTGTTGCACGTACCTCGCGACGCTTGCGTCAGCAAACCCTTTTATTTACTCCTTTTGTGCACCACACCGAGCTCCGCAAATGCAAAGCCACTTTTCCAGCAGCTGCCAGAAAGCAGGCAAAGATTAATAAATAAATAAATGTTATAGGTTCTATTGTCTTTTTTTTTTTTTTTTTTGGGGGGAGGGGGGTGGCGCTCATTTTTATATAGCTCTTTACTTTGTATGGTTAAATATCAATTATTGTCTTTTCTAAGACACAGATTTACTAAATAGAGCACTTTTCCTTCACAACCATTGCAAGATTAACTAAATTTGAAGTCCAAATGTGTTGAATTGATGGTGAAAAAAGTTAGGGTCTTTCTGCAAAATAATATAAAAAGTATTTCTGTTATTTGACTACTCAGAAAGTAATCGTTATGTGACTGCTAAGAGAGCTTTGGCCATCGCACCAACCCAACCGGGGATGGCTTGCCAGTCCTGGCCCCAGCACAAACCAGCGCAGGCAACGCGGGTTTGCCTTTGCAGAAAGAACTGGACAAGATCCTCTTTCATGTTATCTTTGTCACCCTACCCATGGGTTCACACCAAGGAAATTCATACACGACTCCAGCTGCTGCGAGGTAGTTGTTATATGTGTAAATAAATAAATCAATCGGGTAGACACCAAGAACTGACGATACTTTTCTGTCCTCTTTTTTTTTTTCCACTTTTAAAAAGGCTTCTCGTGGTACGGAGAAGGGCTTCTCCCTTCAAGCTGGCTCCGTTTTCCTCAGGAGCCATTTTGTAATTTTCCCATACTTAAAATGTGAAATATCACAGGAACCAATTAAGCCTTCTTAGATACCAGAAACTCATAAATCCCTCCCTCTAATAATATTAAAGTGCAGCTTGTGAGTGTCTGAACAGAGAAAAAAAAAAAAAAAAAATGGGGGCAACACACTTGCTGCAGCTCCACGGGCGAAAAATCCCATTGCCGAGGGCAGCAAGGTGAGCTTCATGGATGAAGAAGCAGCTGCCAAACTATTCACATGTGCTCACACCCGTCCTCAAAGCTTCACCTGCTTCCAAGAGCTGACAGCCACCGTGCACATCGACTTGTCCCCATGGCCCCAACCAGCCCAGGTTAGGTGGCTCCATCACCTGTGGACCGTAAGGGAGACATGGCTCTGTCCCATGGGCAGGGGGGCACAGCACGTTTTTTGAAGCAGGGTGATGTGTGCCGGGATGTGTTATACCACACTGATTTCAAGACCATATCTCGACCACGTTGACTACCCATATGGAAGCAGGAAAGGAAGCTGAAGGACCGGGTTTGACACGATAGGTTGAACTCACTCCCCCACCCTCAGTAAACCATACAGTAAATCTTTTTACACTGTAAAAGCAAAATAGAATTACTTACAGTTAGTCTTAAAAAATAGGATTTATGCTTAAAATACAGCAAAACAGCTTAAAAGACAGCAAAACAACTCAGAACGTAGCGCAGCTCTGAAAATTAAGCATCCAGATATACAAAGGGTTTTTAAATTAATTTTCCCACTGTGTTGTTTGCAAGAGCAGTACACTTAAATGGCCACAACTCATTCAGTGACACCCAGAGGTACCATGCAAACGCTATGGAATGGTACAAGTCATTCAAAGTTCTTTGATTAAATCTAACATAATTGCACATAACTGGAAAAAATCACAGCACGTCGGCTTCGCATATTGCATTGCATAAATCAGAAGCGATTCCCACAAAATCTAGCCTTTCCAGACTATTTTATCTAAGCAACATATAGCTGTTACAACAATTTTTGAGTGATTTTGATTCTCGTTGTGGTATAATGAGTAATGAAGAAAGCACGTTTTTTATTCTGGTTAGCACTGATGAGATGTGTTTCTTCTTTGACTAAACCCTCGGTGACTCAGTTCTGCCGCTTCACAACAATGAGTTCTCATGTTTCCCTCTGCACAGAAAAAAAAATAAGTCTTCAACTATCCCGTTCTCAGCTCAAACCGAAGGGAAGACCTTGAGAGCTCCCATAATTCGTGCTGCTTGTTGCAGAGTGGGACCCTACACCAAGGAGTCGTGCAAACCTGGAGGAGTCCCAGACCCAGCTAACAGACACCAGCACCACGAAACGCTGCCTGAAGACACAAGTGCCCCAAAACTGACTTCTCTGCAGGGAAAAGGAGAGAGTCAACGTGAGCTTGAGGAACATTTCTTACTAGATGCAGGAGAAGATGAGCCTGGCCAGGGTGACTTCCCTCAAAACTCAAAAACTTAGCGACAGGCTTCTGCAACCATCTTTCTCTGACGTTCCCAGGAAGGACAACCACAAGAACTGAAAAGAGAAGAGGCCTTTTTCTCTGCTCTGCACCAGATTTTGAGACTTAAGCTTCTCTTTCCAGTAACATGCGATGCGAAGGCTTTGTGCTATACATGGGGCCTAATATTTTCAGGCCTGGAGACTTAATCACATTCTACTCTAATTGGCACATGGTACTAGAGTATAAATATTAATAACATTAACCAAAAAACCCCCTGATTGAGATGGCAAGCTGAAGACCGGATCAATAAATCAACAGTAATCTTTTTTCTTAATCACAGCAGCTACTCCACCCCTTTTATTGATCTTTTTCCTTTCTTTTATTTTTTTTTTTTTTTGCTTTATTTCACTATAATCTCCTGAATCTTGATTGAATTAGTTCAAAACAATTGCACACCTAGCCCGGATAAGCCATGCTTTAGTTTTAAAACCCTTCTCGTGGTAGCAGCTGCACAGGGAGTTGTATGATGTTGTTGAGACCAACCTTTTATTTCTCAGCTTCTCCCTTCTGCTGGTGCTCACCCCTGAATCCACAAACTAAACAAAATTTGGCGGATCGGTGCGCAGTCAAAATTTGCTCTGTCTAGGAAAGAGGTAACCGTGCTAGATCCGACCTGCTCCCAGCCAAGAGGATTTATTCATGCATAGCTTCAAAGGAACCTTCATTTAACTGTCCTGCTGTAATCTGAACACTAGTAAGAAAACCAAACCATGTATCTTCTTCAGGCGTATCTGTTGATCAAATATTTTACTCCAATGTTCTCTACAGCATCATTACGGTACTTGCACATGTTCACCCCACGTATAAATCTTCAGCATATCCTACCTGCCTCTGCAGCAGCTTTCCTGGAAACGGCTTTATTGTCTTCTAGTAAACTTCACTCATGTTATTTATTCTCCTTTAAAAGAGAAGTTACACTTCACTGTATTCATTCCTAGCAAAGACAAGTTTCTGCCTATCAAAAGACAAGTTTACTGCAGGGACTCTTGTAATAATACTGATAATGGCTAGAAATTACACATTTTATAAGGGAGAAGACAAAGCACTTCATGTTTTATAATAGTTGTGCTGATATCATAGTTTCACCAAACTCTGCTTTCATACAAAATTATAGCCTTCCCTCCTGAGTGGCCTAACCTGCAACTATTTAGGATAGATATAATGGGGCACACTGTCAACTACAAATCAAGAGAGGCACAGGCTTCAACGGAGATTTTGCAATTGGCTTCCAAAGACTTGGAAAGTGACGATCTGACCCCATGTTTTCAGCACAGGGATGAAATATGGTACTGGAATAAAACAAATCAGGCTAGAAAAATCACCAAATAAAGCTTTAAAAACTAGCAAAAATAAAGTGCCTTCAGGTTGCGAGCTGAAAAGGATCTCACGTTTTAATAAACAGACAGCAATTACAAATATTACTGAACAAAGGAAAAGGAAACCGAAACACGCCGAGAAAGATAATCAAGTAAGAAACGTGCTTATAGGATGCCAGTCCAACTGATTAAAGATCTTCAGAAAGCACGATATCCCACCGAGAGCCGTTAATCCTTATCTGGATCCTTACACACCCCCACAGCCCTGCCAACATCAGATCTGAGGATCGAGCAGAGCCAGCCCATCCTTCTGCCTTACTGCTTCTGTCCCTTCCTTCTGCCTGTGCCCACTGCTGCTACCCCTATCGCAGCCTGATAAACCTGCGCCACACAACCTTCGTTTTGCTTATGTTAAAGCAAAAGGGAAGCTGCCCCGTCTTTTTTTTTTTTTTTTTTCCTTACTTTCCCCCCCTCCATGTAAAATGAAGCAAGGGAGGAGATCCCAGGCTGAGGGGCTTTTCAGAAGCAGTAGATCCCTGAACTGGGCGAGATATATAAATGATACGACATGACTCATGGATGTCATCTAGCAGGTAACGGCAAACAAACAGCAGTAGCTAGTTAATGATGATCTGCAATAATGTCGGGGAGACTTGTTCCCGTGTAAGTAACCTGCCACGCCGGGGATACAAATTGTCTCTGATTTGATAGCACCTACTGCGGCGAGGAGCGTTATCAATGTGCGAGCTCGCTCAGATAAATGGAGTACTATTTCCCTGTGCTGCTGCTGTCACTTTCTCCGGTCCGTCAGCCCCTTTCTTAAACCGATTGCTATTTTTATTACACTCCTTAAAATATGAAGCGGGAGACTCCTTTTCCTGAAACACACCGGCGAGATAGATGACGCCTTTTAAATAATATTCTTTTCTCGCTGGCCCTGATCCTCGCAATGTTGTTGCTTACTTTGGAGGGGGAAACAAAATAAAAGTGGCAAGCCATATCTCTCCATTCCAAAGGGAGTGGTTTCCCAAGAAAAGCATAGTTTTGTTCCCTCGCTATTTCCTTTCGGCACTGCAGACGAGCGGGCAGCAGACCCGCTACTAAAACTGACCCCGGCAGCTGGGAAACAACGCTCCGATAGACAGAAAGTACCTGTGGCAGTTTTGAGGGCAGCAGGTGGAAATTGGGGGAGTTGGGGGGGGAATCGTCTGCATTGTTAATGGGCCTCACCACTTCCCAATTCTGGATTTGGTAGGAGAAAAGGAAAACTACGGGGAAACAGACTTTTAAAAGTCTAAAATTAGGTGAGACGCTATTGAAAAGGAAAATAACTTCCAGCTTTATTTTAAGAACTGGAATTGTGTTTCCTGCTTCCATTGCTGCAGTTCTTCTGGAAAGGAAGTTGCCCGCAAGTAACGGCTAAAATACAAAAAACCTTGTGGATTCAAAAATGTTCTCCCCACATTTCTGTAAAAATAAAATCCAGAGGCTGGTAGAGCACACTGCTTTCACTGTAGAAGATGCAATGCCAAAGAGGAGGGCGGGGGGGGGAGGAGAACACTCACTAATACAATAGGTGATTGTACTCCGAGATCTACCACATATGTTACTCCAAGGGCTCTCAACCTTAAACGTGGAAAGTCTAAGACACTGGAGCCATGATATATAAAGTAAGACCCGAGTTCCAAATATTTGATTTAGCAAAGTAAATACGGTTGTTTTTATTGGGTGCAACAAGCATTTTTCACAGAGTGAAGAATTATGGTAAACACCTGCTAATCATACTCACAAAAGAGGTCATTGTGTTTAAGTCCAAGGTCATATTAATAGCTATATTTAATTAATAAAACCCAACAGTAATATTACCCAAGTTTCCAACAACGTCTGCTTCCTGACACTCAAGGACCTATTCATTAATGGACCACTTATATTGGTTTTCCTTGATATTGCTGCAAAATTCTTACAAAGCTTTTAGGCCATACAACAGAGGTCTGACTTAGAAGTAAACTGCATCGTGTTATGCTATATGTCTCTGGGGTGTTATACCATGTGGACATAGTTTGTGAACACATGCACTAACAAAAATACTGGAATATGTGATATTCCATGAAGGTGGTCTTGCATTTCCAGGTTTCCGTGTCTGCTCCCATGCAACAGCATAGGTAAGAGCATCACACGCGCTTCTGAACTAGGAGATACAGTCCTTCGCTGAGTCATTTATTGCCTAGATGTAAGTTAGAGCCGCACCAGCATTTTCACAAGACCTTTTTTGCTTGAAAAGAAAGACAAATCCTAGCTTTTCAAGAAGCGTTGGATTTCCTTCGTACTTCCAACCCGCTCCCGGTTAGATGTGGAAGAGCAATTTCTCAATGTGTTTACAAGTTGCACAGCCCTGGTGAATTATTGCCCAAAGTGAACCGAGTGTTTCGATAGTTCTAGTTCATTTTGCCTGTTAAGAAACACGCTGTTGAAACGTTGATCTCAAACAGAAAAATGAACCTGGTTTTCGCTTACTCAGGTGTTAAACAGCACAGCTTTTTTCAAATCTCAGGAGGAGTCCTGAATGAAACTGATACAAATGAGAAATGAATCAGATCTTAGATCTTCTAATGTTCAATTGCTTAAATTTAAGGAAATGGAGATCTATCGAAAAGTAGGTTTTCTTGCACACCCAGTCTGTAACTGCAGTCATTGATGTTTATAGATATTTTCTTTCTGTGAAGGATAAATCTAGCTTGTTGCATGAAAAATCCTCGAATGCACCGATGTTTATTCACTGAATTTCCATATCCTTTACACTTGAAGTTATTTTCTCTTTTCCACAATGTATGTGAAAACCATGACATTTTATATATTCTACACAAGTTCCTCACACCATACTGCACTATCTCCATGTTATTATATATATTGCAGTAATGCCATTTCCAATTCATTACAAAATGCTCCACACTTATGCACCAGATGTCCTAGCTTTGGTAGGACCAAGTTATTTTCTGCCCAACAAGTCTTGAAGGCCAAAACACTTGTCCCTGTATCTGTGCCCAGCCAGGCCATTTCACCTACTCGTGTTGGACTTCCACCCCAGGAGACATAGGTGCTTTGTCTGACCCTATTTTAGACAATTTGTCACTGAAGACAACCTTGGAAACCTGTGTTATGTACGAAGCCGTACCACTGGCTGGCAACTCCTGGTATGAAGAAGTTTGGACATGAAAAGAAGTCCTGGTAACTCAGTTCTCAGATGGCCCTCCTATCTTTCATGGCTTCACGACAAACCAGGTGGATTCCCTCAACATCTCCTGCCCTTAAATCTACATCCTAAACATTTTCCAGAAGCCCAGATTTGTTCATGCGCAATATAACCTTGGCACAGGAGCAACAAAAGCAGCAAAAATCCACCCTATCTGCAGCTCAGTGCTTATCGTGGGTCTGCAGCCCCCCAAAACCCCTTGTCAAAAGCAGAGAGATAGTCAGAAGTTGTCCAGCGAGCTCTGTGCAATGCTCCTCAGTGCCTTCCTGTTATCCTGGAGACACATGGAGACCTTCTGACAAGCAAAAATGAACCAGAGGTATTTGGGTAGAGGTCCTTGACACGGGGATCCGAGAGGGAGAACGGCTGGAGGAGGACAGGGCAGGGGGAGAAAAGAGAAGAGCTGAAAGCAAGACACCTTTTCCCCTCCTCTGCAAATACACGTGGGGACGGCGGCACTGGGCACGGCCAGGGAACTATAAGCGCTCTGCATCAAAGCCTCCAAGTCCGGTTCCACCCCTGAGAATGAACTGGTACCGAGTTCAGAATTTTAAGAGTCACAGGAAGGAACACACCAGGCTGGACGAAATTTAAGGTCAGACTCCTCATACAGGCAGCCTCTTGGTGGGACAGAAAGATAAAATAACAGGCGAGTTTACACATAGATGCATAGCTTCGGGTACTAAGTTGCAAGCACATAAGTAAGTCGTGGGTAATAAATCTTAAGCTAAAGTAATTCATTAGCCATTTTGGCATGACCCATGAAATGCATCACTTTGATCTGATGTGTTTCAGCGCACTCCGCTATCATCTGCACTGACTGTGCTTTGTTGAGATGAAGGGCTTCTTAATCCAAATCAGAAAGTGATCCTTCTGCACTGATGCTCTAATTTAAGAGTTATAATTAACAGACTTAGAGCTAATCAGATCTCATCATACCTCCCCTAAGGCCACAAATTTGGGAAACGACAGAAGAAAGGACCAAAGGTGCCTCAAGACAGCATTTAAAGTTGCATCTACAGTTTTGTGTGTTCAAACCCATGCACTCGTACGTGTGAAACTGGTGGGAAACAGGATCTTGAGGTTGAAGTAGATGCAGAGAAGTCAGGAGGCCCGAGGTCTGCTTCCACCCCTCCATCTCTTTGGGCAAATTACCCAGGACTTGTATTTCAAAACTGGGAATAGTCAGCAGCCTACGGAAAAGTGCACGTAACACTATCCCACATGGCTGACTTACCAAATTGCACAAATGCCTCTTACACAGCTGTCCCCTAACCTCTGTTCCAAACAGTATTCCACCTGCAGAGGTGGGGAAGGTAAACTCTGGCTCCCGGCACCGCTGCACGGCCCCGTGTATTCACCTGCAAAGTCAAGGCGTTTGGATGGAAACGCACGGGAGTGGGTAACCCCGCTCCTCCACATCCGCACTGCACGCACCGAGGCAGAGCGCTGCGCACACAAACAAGGGGGAGAACAATGACAGATCACCCTGGGGTACGTTAGCACACTAAAAACAGAAAAGAAAAGTAGAAACCATTTTTACCAGGGGCAAAACAGCCTTCAGCACATAACTCGGCTCCTCTCTGGCAGCCAAGCTGCCTTTGCCAAGCTCCCGTCCCTCGGTCAGCAGCTGCCGGGGCAGCCGGGTACGAGGGACGGCACGTCCAGCCCGAGGGAGCCGAGCCCAACACAATTAACATTTCAACATTCGTGCAATTGCTGCATCGCAAAACCTCAGCATTCATCATTTTGTCATACCAGTTAAGCCAAAGTAAGTTAGCCTGAAATTTTTGGTACGGGCTGCCCTGCTGCTGGCTGTCCAAGTCCTGCATGCCCACTGAAGACTTATTCAGTTGAGACATTAAATTCAGCAAAGGGTTTGCTTCTTCATGATCTCCGTACTCGTTCAGTTGAGCCCATCAAAGGTCACACTAACTCTTTGGCTTGGAAAGCGCATCCCTGCGTTAATAGAGGTACAGTCACACTCAGGATGTTTTCAAAGCAGATGAATTCACAAATCATGGGCAGCACGCTCCTGCCCATGGTTACAGAAGGATTACCCAAGGTTTCTCCAGCTGTTGGCTCATCCCCGACCTCCATTTTCTTCATGCCTGTGGTCAGACCAAAGCTCGTGGTGAAGGCAGCACGCAAGCTTGCCAGCAGCTGAAGGTTTGCCACCGGCTCTTTGGAAAATGCATAACGGTCAGCCTGGGGAGCAGGGCAGGGGCCGCTCGGATCCCACCCACCGCCTGGGGACATCACGCCGCTTCCCGGTGGCACAAAGTACCCCCTTCGTGCCCACCTGCAGCTTTGCTCTCACTCCATCCAAACACAGCTGGAGAGCACGAGAGGAAGAGGCTTCAGTCCAGAACGTGCCCTTCCCTCACCCTACCCCTGAAATAGCAGCTGGGTCACGGCCAGCCCCGATCCCTGACCTGCACGAGCTGTGTCAACGCCAGCAGAAACAGAGCCTTCTGCACAGAGCTCCCAGTCCACACCAGCACCAGCATGGAAGCCATCGAACCTGAAATACTACTGAAATTTCCCTTCACCTTTCCCATGGATGTCCCCCTAGAAATGCTGTTTTCAAACAAGTGGATTAATTATCCACTACGCAACTAGCGGTCTCAAACCTGGATCGAGCATCATTCCCCTCAAAGAAGTTTCTGCCGCATTTGCTGCATCTTTAACTCCCCAAAAGCAGAGTTAAAACCGGTCCAAGAAAACCAAAAGGACAGCACAGGAAAATGCACAGCGCACATCTCTGTAACATCGGGGAACAAGGTATCCCTGTACAGGGATCCTAAGCAGAGACCTTGCCAGGCGTAAGGAGTTTATTCCTCGTGCCAGTTTGTAGTTTCTATGTAAATTCACGCAGCTGCCTTGAAAGGAACCGCAGGTTTCTGTTAAGCCAAACTTTCTTTGTGAGTTAAGAGCAAAATGCACAAACTCGCTGCTTAAGAATTAAATGTATATATTTTTATTGCAGCATGAACAGGGTTTTTTGTAAGGTGAACAAGAGCTCGTACAGCCAGGGAAGTGTTTATAAACATAACACTTATTCTTGTATAATATATGTATTTTGCTTTAATAAAAACAGAACCTGATCATTCAGTATCAAAAAAATCACAGCACAAAATTTGTATGTTTCTCTCAAGACAGAAATTCTAACTCATTTTCCATGCTGTACCCTAAAGCTCCGGTTCACTGCAAACAGGACATTGTTTTCTTGGGTTTTCTTTTTAAACAGCACAGAAAAAAAAAAAAAAAGTAGAGGGTGTCACTGCAAACACATCAACATCTACCATAAAAATGAAAACAAACCTGATTAACTCAGCTTAACTAAAGCTTCCAAGTTCCTTATCAGTACCTGGGACGTATCTGGAAGGGAGCTTTCCCACCCCAAAAGGAAGTGCCAGGGGTGTTCCCCACTCCCAAGGGTAGGCAAGGTTGGGTGGTTTGTCCTGTTGTGATTTAAATACGATGTGATCCTTATTCAGTGCTGTAAAGTCTGCTTGGAGCATGCCAGTACATGTCAGCTTTCCCTTCACTCTGTAAGACAACATCCGCCTCCATGCAGAGTTCAAAAATATTTGATGATTTAAGCCAGCTTGCTACACTTAGGTTAGAACACAAAGCAGACTGCAGTGCTCAGTATCAGAATCAGCAATTCCCCCCCCCCAACTTGTGAATACATCTATTTAGATCAAATAGGCTTTTGGCATCGTTTTTACATGCCTACATCCAAGCCTACTGGTACTAGAAATCCTCTCTTCAGTATCATCATCTGAGGATAAAGACACGAGACTTCCCATTCTCCAAGGACTGCCAGTCTCCTTAAACATAAATCTGCTATTGTGCAAAAGGCACAATCTCTAAGGATTTCTATCGCAAAAGAACAAGGAAAATAGCCCAATAACCGAGAAAATGGAGCAGTTTCACAGATTGGTGTGTTAAAGTAATATAAAGCAATTATGTGGTTGGGTGAAGGTAAGGGAGGGAGCAAAGACAGAAGAAGTTAAGGGGGTTCGGAACTGAAGGGAAAGTCTGATTTGGGACTCCAGCAGCATCCTCAGAAATTGCAGATTGAAGACGGCTGCTTGGGACACAGCAGCCACCGATGCGATGGGCAAAACCCCACTGTGCTCCAGATCAACTTCCAGTTATCAAAAACATACAGAAACCACCAGCAGTGTTTCTCCCAAGTACCGACTGAACTAAGAGGGCAAAAAGAAAGCGCTAAATTTTTTGAGAAGTACCATAAGCTTGATTTTGACAATGGCCAAAGCCGTGACAAAACCTCCTGTTTTTCTGAACAATTAAGCAATTCATAGTATATTCAATTCACACTTTTTTTTTGCTCCCCACAACTGGGTGTGTAATTTTGTCTTGTTAAACAGGCACCAAGCAGCACTATCCCACAGGTATAATTTCATTATTTCTCTAAATGCCACGTGCAGGGCAGCAGCGTACACAGCACATGTGAGGTAGTGGGTGGTCTTATTTCCCACCCTGAAATATCTAAACCACAATAAGATGGCTGGTTAAACACAAAGTCCCAACTTTAACTCTGCTTCTAGAACCTCAGAGGTTTACGTTTTCCAAGGTGATGCGGACCAGAGCCCCCGCTACCAGATCTGGCACTGCCCTCCTGATTTTGAGCTGCTGGGCGTCTGACGCGATGCTTCGGGGATATATCACATTAACTGCTCAGCTATGAGCTATTAGCTCACAGCAGACACTTTACATTTAAGAAAGCGATGAGAATCATTAAGGCAGGATTGAAGTGGGGACGCAGAGAATGCCTCTGGTTAATAATATTGGCAAATATCCTCGCCTTGGCCTTGCCGTTTCCTAAGAGGGGTTGGGAAAGCATCCAGGGGGAATGCGTTTCCTAGGGCTCCCACTTCACAGAGAAAGGCCGAATGGCAGCTTAAAAAAAAAAAAAAAAAAAAAAAGAAAAGAAAAGAAAAACCAACAAGGTGCTTCTGCCACATCGCCGCTGTTTCTGGAGGCTGAAGCATCCGCCGGGGGCTCGGCGAGGCTGGAGGGAGAGGGCTTTGGGCTGGGAGTGGGTCTGCAGGCACGGGGCAATGGGGAATATACAGATTAACGAAGTTTAAGGAAACTCTGATGTGTGAAATCAGTCTTGCCCCTTTCTTCAGTTGCACGTAAAAGGACTGTAACGAGCACGCTGGACGGCGAACGGGGAGGACACAGCAATGAGGCACTGAAACTTCAGAAAAATTAATGTCGCTGTATTATCCCTGATAAAGTTAACAGATTTGCACGAGTATTACTCAGAACAGGATTTACCCAAATGCACTGGATATACAATGAACGACAACAAAGTTTTCTTTCCCAGGATTAACTAAAGAGCGCAATTTTCTCTCCTTTTTTCAATATGACTGTGTAAAAGCAAACCTTCTTGCAGAAATTACTTGCATTTTAAACGTTATTGCTAATCTGCAATACAGCGCGTGTTTCCCTAGCAAAGTCATTAAAACGTGCACGGGTCAGGATGCTGAGGCTGCATTCATGATTCTTTATAGTTACAATATTAGTAAAGTATTTACTAAATTGACTACCACCTACTTTAAGTTAAATTTGCTGACAGATAAACTGAGCATAACCTCTGGCATTTTCAGACGTTTTCTTATGAACAGATATATTTTGCATGTTTTTGCATGCTAGGCCCTTTCCAAAATGCTGATTTGATCTCTGATATCACGGCTTACTCACCCCCTTGAAGGCACAGAAGAAAGGTAGCAGTAGCTTGCATGTGGGTGAATGAGACTTCGATATATAGAAAGCACAAAACTTACTCTTCTTAGTTTATTTTAGATTCAGAAGCTGTAAAAGAGCACTAAAAATTCTGTACTATTTCTGCATTGGTTGAAAAACTCAGCTGAGGAGAGATTTAAAAGGGGGAGATATAAAAAGCATATTATTTGCATAGTCATAAATCATTATAAAACAATTATTCTGCAGCAAAAAAGCACTCGTTTCACAAGGGCAATCCAGCTTCAAGAGAGTGCACTATCTGTTAGCATCCTATTCTCAAAACAGACATCTCTGGACAGATTTGTTACAGTTTTGTAGATGCTAATGTGTAAACAGATTGTAAAATTATTTTTGGGCCTATAATAGGATTTAATGTGTTTAAGAGGTAGTCTTATACCTCTTTAACAAAGAGGCTTACAATATGGTAAGAATGTATCACAAAAAATATAATGCTTTTAACAGATAAATCCTCTTGGCAAAGGCTGTAATCTTTCAAACTTAATTGGTGAACTCATTAACGAACAACTGCCACTACAAGAAGAAAGACTATTGTCAGCGACTTATCGGGCAATGAGATAACAAACTTAATTATATTGTTTTCAGTGGATTTACATTTGCTTCCTTAAGGACACTAGATTTTCTAAACATTATTTCCTTGGCTGTGTACAATTCCCCCTCCACCCCCTAAGAGAAAAGCAAATCTATCTACAACAAATAACCAAAGAGAAAAAAAAACCCCACAAACCGACCCAAAAGCATCACAGCTTTGAACTAAGCACAACGCAGTCCTAAAACTTCTGTCTTTATTATCTACTTGTAAAAAGTTATAAGCCTGTAAACTAGTTAATTTATGAGCCATGTTAATCATTTGTTCTCATTTGATCTGAGGTTTAGCAAACACGGTTTCCTGGGACGTAGGAGGATAATTTGCAGGTCCAGCTTGGCTCCGGAGGGGGCACTGACTAATTTGACACCGTAACATGACATTGATGGCAGGCACACACTAATGACCGAACTGCTAGATGCTCCTGTCAGCCTGTCGCTGCAGTGAAAAGCAAGTTTCTTCTTATTGCCAAAAAAAGTGCAGAGTGGTCCTACTAATTATTCAGACATGCACTATAATGAGAATCTTAGTGCTCCCTCCCAACATACGAACCGCTCGCTAAAGCTCCCATTTGTCTGATACGGTGGCTGATTAGAATTTGTTTCCTGAATGGTAAAACTGCAGCTTAAAATAAAGCAGAAAGGATAAACAGCCTTTTATTCTGCATAAAACTCAGAAAGTGGCCATTTTGGTTTCAAGCTGGGTTTTTTTGTCATTTATTTACACCAGAAGAACAGAAAATTGGATTAATTTTTAATAGTACTTCTCAAACAACATATACATCTTCATGGAGTTTTACTGTGTGGATCAGTCAAGACATAAATTCTGTGGACAAAGGGTGGCTCAGAAGGTATTTTCTTTTCTTTCTCTTATGAGAAATGACATTTTCTAGAACAGAAACTTGTACCAGACATATCACAGGTCAGGGAAAAAAGTGTCTGTTCTTTCTAGATTGTATTGTTAGAACTGATTCCTCAATATGAGCTTTGAAAGCTCATAAGGACTTTACGTATCGCTGAACAGTCTGGATGTCAAAACGGGGCGGGGGGGATAAAAGAAAGGGTAAGAAAAGTTGAACGGTGTCTTCCAGGATCTACATTTATTCCTCACTTCAGATCCTGATCCAGCACAGACTACAGAGTGTACTTCAGCTTCGTATCCGTGCTATTATTTACAGCTCCGGTTTTCAAAAGCCTCTGCAGCAGCGCAGAACTGCAATCCGCAAAGAGGCCAACGGACCTACCGGCCTATGGCATATGTTAAATATACAGACTGAAGATACGTTACTACCCTGTAAGAGAGCCTGAATTTCTAAGGATAACACTTAGCTCTTTCTGAAAAGCAAACCCTTCTAAGAGCGTTTCAAGTGGGCCACCCAAAGCCGAGCACACGCTACTGAGTCATTTAGAAAAACGTAATAAACTCGAAAGTGTTATACACAAAGGTGAAGGAGACACGCGCTCCACTACCACCCCAGGACAGTTTGAAACCCATTACCGGTTAATAGCTCTCTAGTGGTCTACAGGAATTCAATCAGCGGTCTCCCCTCGTACGCCGTATCTGCACTGGGAAAGCCACAACTATATTAGGAACACATTGGCAGCTCGAGACCGGGGGGTCCCGCGGCACAGACCCCGGCGAGCTCGGGGCTGACCCCCAGCCCATCCACACGGCGTCGGGGCTCTCCCTCCTCTCCCGGCTGCTCACCAGCCCGCTCACCGCAGAATCGCACAGATCTGTATTTCGGAGGGGGTTCATTTACACGGAGTCTGATGCCTACAAGTTCTCCTCTTGTTATGGTTCACCACCCCTTTTTTCACGGGAGGGGGGAAGAAGAGCAAAGAGGCGGCTACGCAGCATCAGGGGCACGGCAGGTCGTGCCCACCCCTGCACTCGGGCACCGCGGTCCCTTCGCAAAGGGCTGCGGGTGCCCCAGCAGCACGTGCCACCCGTAGAAACCGTGACGCGGCAGAGCGCGGGGCGCTTCGCTCGCGGCCCTAAATATTCCAGAAATTAACGTTCCTATAACTTTTACCAACTGCAGCACCGCAAATCTATGAGAGCGGCACAACTTCCGAGATGAAAGCGAAAGTGTGTGTTTGGAGAGCCAAAACGATGTAACGTAAATACTGGGTACACGCTGGTACATGTCATTTTGCAGCGCAACATGCGAAGGGCACATGAATCATTAGCGAGAGAACAACCCTGGCACCTACCCCAGAAATACCTCAGTCAGCACCCAGCAGGAAAGAAAAGATCAAAAAAAAACACCAAAAAAAATAATCCCAGAATCATAAACGGAGGCTCAGCTCCCACAGAAAGATACACTTAACAGCGTTCATCTCTTTGGAAAATAGAGGTACTGTATCCAAGATACGGCACCACTAACATTTTCCACATGGCTGCGGATGGATTGGTGAGTGGCCTTCTCCTAAACAACAGCATCTCTACGTGCCAGCTGTTGGAAAAATGAAGACATGATGCACTTTGCACTCTGCTCTCATAAACCCCCGGTATTAATTGAGACAGAGGATGAGAGGAGAGAGTCATTGAGTTTATTTCAAACCAGATTATGCCACGTTCAACCACGTTGTGTGGACGCGCTGCAGTAGCCTCCTCGCCCAGCATGCCGGAGTGTGAAGAACGATCCTTTTATATCCACAGCATGACTTGGCCAGCTTTAAAACGCAACAACTAAAAACTCCAACGTCCTTCTGTCAGTTTAACTGCTAATTTGCAATGGATTCGGTTACACTTCCCGTTTAAGGCAAGTTCTCCCTGAGCGCTGGCTAAGAAATCTTGGGCAAGAGGAAGCAGCAACCACCAAAGAATTAAAAAAAAAAAAAAAATTAAAAAAAACCCCAACACCCCATACTACATCTCAGCCACAACTTCAGAAAAGGAGGCAAGAGCCCTCCTGCTGCCCCCAGGTCTGCAGCTGGAGGACGGCAGCAGCCCTGCCATGGGGAAGGGTCCCGCTGCAGATGGCGGGGGTCTCCCCGAGGCCGGAGAAGCTGTGGTGAGGGTGCCAGACCAGCCTGGGCGGCCAGGAGCACTGGCAAGGACATCCCCTCCTTTCCTGGCCATCTCTCTCTGCCTCTGAAGATGACTCAGAGGTAGGTGAGGCACAAAGGATGCCATTCCCTACGAGAGCATGAACAGAGGAGAGATTCACCCTCTGTCAGGACGAGGAGCAGATCTCGGGACGGATTCAGATCACAAACCTTCCCTGATCCTGGTGCCAGGGCAAGGTTTCCACATGACGTGGCTGGATCACCACATGGCTCCCCGGGCCATGGCAGGGGCTCTCTGTGGCCAGCTCGCCCCACCAACCCACCTTGAAGACCCTCTCTCAGGTCTCAAAGGCAGCAAAGTGAGGAAGATCTTCAGCATTACAACTCATCTGCAAAGCGAGCTGCTAACTGAACTGAACTAAACCACATGGGAACAGACTGGGATTTATTCAGGTCTTTAAAACTGGTGAAGCTGTATGGGTTGGTAAAAGCAATGTCGGGACTATAATTAATCGTGATCGAAGTAAACGTGGTTTAGCAAAGGTCCTCTCAGTCCACATCAACCTTCCATGTCTCTCTACTCAATCACAACTGCACTTTAAAGCAGCCTTTTCCTCCCTTTCTCCCCACCTCCCTTTTCTGTTATGGCAAGAAAAGCCAAGGACTTGCATCACTCAGCTCCTGGTCCCTGTGGGCACCTCTCTGTGGCACGTGCTGTCATCTGCACATTAAAGCACTAAAATAGTTTCACAATTTTTTTGCAGAGTTTTATCAGAAATGCCATTTAGCTAACTACGGGATAAGAAAGAATAACCAAAGCTTACTATTTTTCTTCCTTCCCTCACACTACAGTTGGTCCCATGGAAGAAGCGCTCCTTCCAGCGTGGCCAAGACTGGCCAAAAATCTATGTTTGAATTCAGTAACAGGACTAGCTTCAGGCCAGGCATAAATTGCTCGGCAAAATAAAGTAAGTAATGGTTTCCCCGCACTGATCCAAACAATTGGCGATCGCTCACAACCTTCTGCTTGTCCTTCCAGGGACACTGACTGCCGGATCGCAGCCTGGTGAAGGAGACAAAGCACAACTGCGAGATGGCAACTAGATACAAGAGCAGGCAGGTTTCCTTTCTCTCAACAAGCAAGCTATGAAGACGGGAAATGGGGATTACTGGTCCTGTGAAATCCCACAGAGAAAAAGGACTAAAGCATAGGTATGTGTTAAGTGTGTAAGAGAAAGAGATATCAAAAGAGGTATCTGTAAAAGAATCATCATCTTGATGCCTCTTCAAAAGACATCACCTCCACTCGCCACCTCTTCTCATCCTTCTTCAGTCACCACCAGACAAATGACACCAAACACACGTAACGTAAGACTCAAACTATCAACTCCCCAAGAGGATCAGAAGTTATACGAGACAGTCTCCTCCCCCTGACAAAACTCCTCTGCTTTTTAGTTTTCCCTGAGAAAGATGGTGGACAGGCTGCAGCCCAACGGCGAGGGGCACGGGGGACCCGGTGACCAGCCCCAGGACAGGCATCACGCTGCGGGGACAGAGGAGCCTTTGCCATAACCCAGAGCAGACGCTAGCTGAGGTTAGCGAAGCTCCTGCCTTCACATACAAAAAGTGGTTTATTTTAGAAGAGAAAGAGACAGGTTTGTGGTGATGTTGCCTTTGGGCTTCTGGGATTTTGTTTGTTTGTTTTTTTAAATAATTTAGCAAGTTATGCCTCCATGTAACATATGAAGGTGATTTGATGTGGTAATTACCTATTACATTTGACAAGGTAATTAATGTGGCAAAATACCACTGTACAATGTGTAAATTTAGTTTGCTATCATTAAAACATGTGTCTGCTTAGCAAACCGTTCTGCTCACAAGAAAGGGATGGAAAATTCCCGGCTGTGCACATTCTGTCATCTAGAAAGCATATGGACTGACCTTCAGCTTCAAATATGTTCCTGCCCCAACAGACATTCTCTAGCAGGACCAGAGAACTCTAAAAACAAATAGAAAAAAATTAGCAACATCTTTCAGGAGCAGTACAGAACTTCTTAGAGATCTTTAACACCTCAGGTAGAAACACCTGAGACGTTGATGTCAACGTTTGCTTACAGCTCAAGAATAAAACATCCTTGAAAAATGTTTTCTTTTCAGAAATTCCCCTCCAACATGTCAGGTGTAGCAACCTGGAATGCAGGGCGGCACTGCTCTTGGAAAATGAAAACCAGTAGCATCAGTGAGAAGATGCTCGAAAATTTTCAATCACTTTAAATGCTCTGGTGACTTTGTCTCTAGATGAAGCCATCCGAGCATGCAATGACCTAAAGGAGAAGTCCAAGACCTGTGTGCAAAGCTACATACAAACTAACAGGAACAAAGGAAATACCGTAAATATTATTAGCGCTCAATAAGTAAAACATTCCTAAGTACAGAATACATTCAGACTGTGTACCCGGGCCCATAGAAAATAAGAACACATTCTTGACTGAAGTGCCCAAAACCAAATCAGAAACCTTTAGTGGTTATACCAAGACCTTCTCTGAGTTATCAAGCAGCAGGATTAATACCTGCTTCCAGCTCAGATTTTTACTACTGCTGTTTTCACATTTCCTAAACAGTTCATGGTTGGAAATAATCCCAAATACAATGTAAATTCGTTTGCACAGAGAGACTAACAAAGAACAAAAAAACAACAAAAGCATCCACATACCAAACCCAAGTGATTTAGAAGCAAAGGTATCCAATCTGTAATGCCATATTTAAGAATTTCCTATCTTTATTCTCATGGACCGTATCCTCAGTAACCTTTTAACAGGAAAACCCAGACACTACTCTTATATCATCTTCATTGCCAAAAGAACCCTTGGAAATGCAGCAAGGACCTTCTGGCTGAAGGTATTTTTAAGTAGCTCTGCCTTTGCACTAGATGTATTTCCATTACAGTAACCACTAAATACACCAGAAAAACTCTTAAATCCTCCCAAACAAAAATGAAGGCTTGTGCAATGAGTACCAAGGAGTATCAAAGCTAAGCAAACCTCCTCCCACCCTTAACTCAAAGAAATTTAGAAGAGTGCTTTCAGAGGAAGAAGGCCCCCAAATAAATCCTCAGGAGAACATGAACTTATTTCTTCTTGACCAGATGCAAACCACTTCACAGCCCGTGTTGCTCCACTGCGGAGGACAAGACTCACATTGGGACATACACGCTCATGAGAGGATGGGCTAAAAAAATCCACAGGAATGTTTTTCCAGCAGTTTCCCCACCTGCTTCACAAGTGAGTGCTTGTTTAGGGCAGCCTTGGACATAGTGGTGGGGCACCAGCGGGCCTCGTTACCCAGCTCCTGGGTGCAGCCAGTGACAGACGGACCTCCCTATCCAACCGACCGAGGGACACCACCATGGGTTTCATCGGCATGACCGAGCCACATCCAGGGTGCTCCCCCTCGCCTTCCTCGCTCCCCGCACCCCAGAGCCCAGCGAGACGCCTGCCAGGAGAAACAGGATCCTGGCTCCTTTCACACCCAGGCATGAAGTGACAGAAGGGAGGAAAACCTCTCTTTTCTACAGGTTCTTCTGTTACTAATAGTTTTGATTTGATTATGTGGAGGTGAGAAACAAAACCCGACATCTGACTGAACTGGGGAAACACTAAAAAAAAAAAAAAATAAGGAAATAAAAAGAGTGCTTTCTGTGAGGGATACACATTTGAACGACTCAACAGGCTAAAGAGGCTCTTGCTTGAGCACAGCAGCTGCCAACCTCTTCCTTGGACAGGGAAAGTCATCGAGGAGCAGCAGCGCTGGATACAGGAGCACAGCAGGGGGTTGGGATCCCATGAAGCAAAAGGCCCTTCCCTGGCCGTGCTCCTGTCGCAAGAGAAAAACCACCTGATAACTGCGGGACACCTGTAAAACAACCATGCCGGTCAATCTGAGCTCTCCACGGCTCCCCCACATGAATACACCAGTCACTTCCAGTAATTACAAGTCCAAGTTGATGGAGACAGTGTCAATAGCTGCGTCTGGTCCAGGTGCCCTTGCACTGCTGGTGCAAGAGCCGTGAGAACATCATGAGCTCGTTGGATGGTGTGTCCAACGTGGCTTGAAGAGGCAAGTTGGAAAAGCTTCGATCTTAGCAAGACTTAGAAAAACTCAATTAAAACACATTCATGTAAGAGAATAAGGAAGAAAAGAATACTTTAGAGCAGCCGCAGCTTTACCTAAAAGTTTGTACGCACTCACATCAATCTAAAAATTAACACTATTTTCTCGTTATATGAAAACTTTTAATCATCTCTCTCACAACCCCTGTCTTGTATACACAAGGAAGCAGTGCTACCATTTGCACTCTCTCCTCTTCTTAAATATTTTTACCCGTTGCTTTAGACACCGCCCCCCTCCCCAAAAAAAACCCACCACCACACTTGAGTCTATCACCAACACTTTAAGGGTCATGTAGGACAATCCTGGAAAGCGGCTGAGAAGTTCATAGAACTTTACAACACTTCGTATTTCACAGAAAGAGCCTCTCTTATAATGAATGGAGATGAAAACAAAAGTAATTCCTTACATTTTTCAATAAGGGTAAAAATACTTCACATATATAGTGAAGTTATACATGGAGAAATGGGGGTTTTTTGGTACATTAATTATTCATCAGGTATAGCATTGTTTTACTGTATGAAATGTCTGATATACAGAAAAGCTGATTCTTTCAGAAGTATAATTTCAGCCACAGTTCAATTATAGTCTTCTTCGCAGTAGCTAAGGAGAGTTTTGCTAAATCATCGCAAATGGTGTTTTTAGGCAGTGAGAAAATTCAGTCTTGCACCTCTCCCCTTTGTTCCCCCCCTGAGCTTTAACTACGTTGTTTTCTTACAATTAATTATTTAGGTGGTTCCAGTAACAATATATTATTACTGCTGTACAGTCACACAGACGTGAGCCGAGCGGTGATACAATTCATGGCTGTTTCATTCCGCCTAGGACTTGTACCGCCTGAGAAAAGAAATTTTCCTTCAACTTAAAACTTGCTTAAACTTAGCGATTCAGCACTTCAGTGTTATTCTTCTAGGACGTAACTAGCAATAAAAGATTGCTATAAATACGCTCTCCCTATATTTGTGCGCTGCGTAAATATGCTTTAATGGTGGTAATTGAAATTTGAATAGGATGCCAACACCTCAGGCAGACTGACGCGACATTTAATTTATACAATTAAACATGAGGGTGGGGAAGCACTAAACAAACAATGTTTGTTAGTTGTATGTTTTACATGAGACGTATTTTCTCAGTTTATCTGTCCTGGGTTTGGTTCGGCGGGGTAACATCTCACGAAGCAGAGAATTAGCCCTTGGTAGGGTCTGGCCCCAGGGAAAGGGAGGGGAGCACCCGCGCCACCGAGGCACGGGGACCCTGCTGCAAACGCCCCGACGGAGCTCGGAAGGAGGAATCATCCCTTCACGGATTCACAGGACGAATCCAGGAGCAAAGAACCATTTTAAACCATGCGGGCTCCAGCCCGCCGAGTGCAAGGAGGTGCTTTAATTCCCTCCATCCGATGGGCTCCGGATTGGACCCTACATAACTCGATGTTTCTACAGACTCAAAAGGTACATTCCTGCCAACACAAATCATGGAATTAAACACAGAAGCAGCCAGGTATGTAACAAGTCACCTACAGTCAAAAAATAACTTAATTGGGGAAGCAATCACAGAACTGTACAAGTATTTTTTTCTATGGCACTACAAACCAGCAAAGTACAAAGCCAGGCCCAAACTCTCCTCCGCAGGCCCCAGGGCGCAGAGGCAGACATTACAGCCCCATGTTTGAAAGCTGAGCACAGATTCAGGTCCTCTCATCCCACCGGGAACATCACCTCTTCAGATAAACTATTTCTTCTAATCCGTTAAGTCAACGAATTGTGTTTCTGTCTACACGCCAATTCATCGAAGCACACCAAAGTATCTCTGCCCATACTATAAATGCAAAACACATCTTTTATTAAACAGTGCCCAACAACAGCGCCTATAATTATCAGAGCTACAACTATCGCTAAAGGAAATGGACAAAAATAAAGGGAGAAAGGAGGAAAAAGGTCAGTTTTCTACATTGTCACAGGTGAAAATCCACCCTTCGTATACGAGCGCAGAAAACTTAGTCAAAGTATGGTAGAGGGCACACACGCGTGCTAGTGCAAATGCACATATTAGCAATATGGGCTATTTTTAATGCATATCAAAATCACTCAGCGAGGGGGCTCTCTCTTTCTGAATCCACACTATATGGCCCATCAGCATTAATAAAACCAGGATTACAAATCAAGTATCTCCCTCGGTAGTGCTGTGACTCTGGAAAAAGCAGGTGCTATTTTCAAGTACGCATATGGGCAAGCATTACAATATGAAATACGCACGTGGTGATGGGCAAGGTGGAACGGGAGGTGAATACAATAACGCCGAGACAAAACGTGGGCAGAGCGAACGCAACCCAGGCCATACCACAAATGAAATGAGTTGAACAAAATCTCAGTTTGCCTTGTATGGCACTGCGGAGCACACCAGTCTTTAGACAAGAAAAGTGAAAACAGAGAGGTTTCATCAACGCCAAAAGCAAAACTTGCATGACCTTTCCAGGAGAGAAGGATTTCAATGCAGGACAAGATATGATCTGCAGGTTTGAAGAGACATTGCAGCCGTACACACTAAGACTGCGCTGTCTTCCAGTGTGACTTATTCTGGTTCATGACAACTTTTACAGACATTAAAATTCAGCCGTCTTACAAAGCTGGCCCCGCTAAATCACAACGCTCGTGGCCAAGAAGCTCCCTCCATATCTCACCGAGAGCGCCCCATCTTGAGGGCCACACACCGCACAGCACCCCGTATCCCAGGCTTGAGAACCACCCTCCTCCCAGGGTCACAACAAAAGAAGCAGCAAAGAGCAGTTTCCATCCACTTGAAGAACCCCTGCTCATTCTCCAGAGCATGCTTCTGCCTCCTTCTTGAGAAAGTTAATAATGCAGCTGACCTCACGGAATAGCATCATCGGTGAGATTCGTCGGCAGGCAATAAAAAACTCAAACAAATTAAACATTTCATTTTCATTCTGTATCGACTTTGCCCATTATTTCACCACAAAGCACCTTTAACCCACTGTTTTAATTCTACCTCCAGTTGTGCCTTAAATATATATCCACAGAACATTATTTTTTTCTCGGGATTATTTTTGTCTTTGCATCTTTCCCGGAAACTGAAGTCTCATCTTGCTTAATCCTCATCATACAAATATGTTCAGTTTTATTACCAATAACTACACTCTAATCCTGTTTGGATAATTTATCAAAGTTTCTAGGTTTCAAAAAGTATAAAAAGGTAACATCTCATTTTTTCCCCATTAGCATCGTATTTAGAAGTTATTTTATATTTGCTTTTACAAGCTGATTGACCTGCTTCCTCAAAACAAGCTTGAGATTTTTTTTCCTTTTTCTCTCTCTGCCACAGACCACAGTGACGGTAACTGTAGGCTACTGTTGCTTTATTATTTTAAACCGTAAAGAGAATAAAAACAGCGTCTTCGCTTCAAGCACACATGCTGCAGGACCGTGCCCGTGTTGCATCCACTTTCTTCAGCTACAAGAGAGTTAAAAATCTCACCAGGACCAGGGCGCGCCCATGGCCTCTACCAAACTTAAGAGAAGTAGCATTAAGTTTATTAAACTGGAAGGTGACTGTTGACAAACACTTGCTTTCAAGGGGTCCTTGGCAAGAAAGTGGCAGCAGTTACAACAAATTAACAGCGTACAATAAAAACGCCATAAACATGCAGCATACATAATAAATCCAATCAAGTCTACAAGTCGCACAGATAAAAATGACAAACGACTACTGTCTCCGAAAATAAAAAATATACATTTCTCAAAGGCTGCTGTTCATCATGACAACATATTTTCGCCCCTAAATCTAAAATACAAATTAAGTGATTTTAATATGAACAGCATTGTACATAATATATTTACTTTCTCCTTTCCCCCTCTCCTTCCCCCCTCCCCTCTTTTCCAGCTTGCGAAACCAGGGAAACTCCTTCGGCGAAGCCTCCTCTGGGCTGATTTGCTTTGTAAAGACCCACGCTGTATTCTCAGTGTTTATACAGATGTTAGCTGAGTGATGTTCAGCACAACACAATGAGTATCCCTGAACTGACACAACACAAATACCACAGTACTTGTGGCGACTGTTGCTCCGTAATTTATTGGCTGACTGCATTAATTTCCTGCATCTGATCTGTTTCTAATTCGAGCTGCTGAGGTTGGGATCTGAAATTTGTAGCCAATGTGAGGCATTTTAAAAGTTTGAGCGGCGCAGTGTATGCTGAATTTCAGCTGGGAAGAAAGGAGGCCATCCCAGAAGGGAGCAAACGGAGGTGAACGCGGGTCCGTTCAGCATCTGGATGTCTTTATTGCCAGATTTAAGAGCCCTTCTTGCTAGCGAGTAGCGACTTGGCAAGGGAGAGCTTTGAAGCCTCTGTCTGCTCTACCTGCACGGATATTCCAAAAGGAGCTGCCGCAGTGGGAAGACTGGCACAGGAGAGGGAGGATTAACAAGCTCGCACGCAAGAATAATTTAAAAAAATAAATATGTAAAATGCTGCAACTGCACAAACTCCTCCTCGTTAATCAAAGGGGGGAAACAAAGGACTTCCTTAAATATCACCTATATGGTTGGTGTAATAACAGAAGTAAATTACAACAATTAAAAGTCATTAAAGAGAGTAATTAAGAATAGCTGTTTAGATAACAATGACTTTCTTGAAATCCTCATAACAGAGGCTCAAACTTTTTAATCACTCTTTTGCAGTAACTCGCAGAACTTCAGAATAATTGCGGATTTTTAATTTTTATATATCCGAAGAGCATAAAAGTGAAAACCATAAATTATATGCTAACTCCAGCTGTTAAATGTTGGCATTTTGTCTTAAAAAAAAAAAAAGAAAAAAAAAAAAAAAAGAAAGTTCAAAATCTGTTTCCTTAAACCAAGGAAATGTGGAAAAAGGCCATCCTGCCAGTGGAAACATTCAACAGCAGAAAGCTCACGCTGCGGTTTCTTGCCGAGGCAGCAAACTTCTCTAAAAGGGAAGTTACTGCCAACTCAAATACTGTTTGCTTTCACACCCAAGAACAAACTGTGTGCATGGTGAAGGCTTCCTGAGGGCTCAATGCAGCTGGAGCATGCTGAATAAAGGTAACTAATGTCAAAGCTACTGTAAACTTGTTCTCATTTTTCTATCAGCAAGTTATCATCAATGGAAACAAGACTATTATTCTGCCATCCTTCCTTTAAAAAGGAAAAAAAAAAAAAAAAGCACGCGAGAGAGAAACGAACTTTTATTTACCCTCATTTTAATCCTCTAGTTTATGGGTTAAGGTATTTTTCTTGTTGCCGTTTCTAAGTGAACAAGCCTGGGGGCTTGTTTGCAAAACTTTCCCCCGCCCTTTAAGAGGACAGGTCAAGCTCAGCTTCATAAGCACAATAAAGATGAATTTCCAGGGCTGAGCACAATATGCAACGAGGTTCCTCTCCCCGAGCAGGAAATGCGAAGGGAGGGTTTCACTGCAACTTGACAAATTAGAGCCAGAAAGCCGTGCCAAAGCAAACATAATTACTGGGAGGGCTCAGCTCTAACGAAGATGACAGTTAGACGGGTGTCCCTGCCACGGCCGGGGACGGTCACGCTGGTGTTACGCAAGTCGGGCGTGCGTTTACTCACACGAGCGGTTGTGCAGAGCGGGGGAACAACTCTTTCTTCGGGGTAAGCGCAGGTAGTGGCATCCCCATCTGGTCCGTCCGCTGCACGCTGCATTACAAGTGCTATCGCTTTCAAAACCATGTATAGGAGAGATTTTTCCTCCTCGAGAGTATGCCTGAAAGTTAAAAGCCTGAACTATTGCATTTACAGAAAGGGATTTTTCCCCTTGCTCATAAAAGAAACCTGAGAAAGTGCGGCTATTGTGACAGCGTAAGATAATAGCGGTTTCATCGACGATCCCGCTTTGAAATCAATAGTTATATTATTCTGAAATACAATGAAGGAAGGAATTAAGATTCTTGTAACATCTAAGAAAAAACTAAACATTATCAAATCCTGCCTTCCCTCTTCTAGCCAGCTGGCATACCCAGAATCAAACACAGTTAATCATTTAAAGGAAGAATCCTTTTCAAAGTAGAAAATCACACTGTTTATTCCAGAACTCCTACTCAATACTATTTTTTTCTGTGTACTAGTGCTTAACACAACACGCTGAAATGGCATAAGGCATAAATGCATCTTTATGAAAGAAACCATGAGCAAAGGGACGAGTCTACTTGGGAGTCAACTCTGGCGCTTCAGCTCAGCTCGAGACGGGGCCGGCGCGGAGTTCCCACCACCGCACCGCACCCAGCTGCGCAAAGGCCAGCCCTCACCCGCCTTCCTACAGTTTTGCCACAAAAAAAAGGGGGAAATAAAAAAGAAAAAAAGTCGCAACAGACAACATTAAGCATTAGCCCCCCCTCCCCACGTGCACGGAAAGAAAAAGCTAATCTCTCCTTTCGAAGAAGGGAAGATAAAAATTTGTCAGCTCTCCTCTGATAACGGAGCTGCAAAGTAAAGATGCGTCTCGCCAGGCCCCTGCGGTGATTGATGCTCCGTCGCCTCCCTCCTCCATCACTCCCTACCTTCTTCTGGTCGCTGGTGGAAAACCAGGCAGCCACGGACACGCAGGCGGATCTCGCACCTCCTCGGGCCGCAATCCTCCAGCGCCGGGCTGCTGCCAATGTCCTTGCAACCGACGGGGAAGAGGCCACAAGGTTCAAGTTAACTGCAGAGCGTTACTACACTGAACATCTGGTCATGAATGAACGGATTGCCCACTAACTCTCAGCGTTGGGCAGCTGATGAAAAATTCAACATTTTCCTTGTTGGCACAGTTGTTTTGGAGAATTCTCTAGAGCTTCCTGAATTATATTAAGAAAATTTCACTGCAGCAATCTATATCTGTGAGAACAGCTGGTGTTGAAAGGGATCTGCTGCACTCGGTGTGCTGGGGGACCTCCTGTTGGATCACGCTACTCTTACTACATTTGTCCTTGAAAACTTCGCTCTGCCGCGAGGTCCTACAGACAGGACTGTTAAACTTGAAAACGCAGGGCAAAAAAAAAGAGACTAAAACTGTTAAATGAGTAAGGGCGGCTGGGTGAGAGGAAAAAGCTCTCCAGGTCAGGGAAAGACAGTGGGCATCTCCCCGCGCTGAGGGGGCTCAGCCAGGACAGGTTCCCTTCTCTGAGACACAATGTTAGGATTTCTCGCCACCTTCTTCCCTCTCCCAGTATTGTTTCAGTTGAGTAACAGAAATCTCTGTTCTGATAAAACTCTGGGTCAAACAGCTGAAATACCCCAACACTTTCTACAACAAAGAAATCCCGACTGTGGAGTCCCTCGTTGAACTGCAGGGCGCCGGCTGAGCGATTAAAACCAGCTCTGCACCATGCGCTGAGCTCCTCTACAACTACAAGTTGAGAAGTCAACCAAAAAATGAGAGGCAAAAAAAAAAAAAAAAAAAAAAAAATTCGAGCTGGAGCTCAAAAAAAACCACGGAAAAAACAGCAAGAGTGTTCATTTCAGGACAAAAAAAATTTGACTTTTAAATCTTAAAATATTTTAAAGAAATTAACTTCTTGATAGTGTGATAGTATAATAATAAAACATGTATATCTTTTTTCTTAAGGAAGTGGTAAACTTAAGTCATGCTAAATTTAGGCTATTATCTATGCAGCATAAATTTCACTTCTGTGTATAAATGCTAACTTGCATATTTCTCCATGGTAACTAAACTATGATTAAAACAACAGTGAAACCAGCCTTTAAAGCCACCTGTTTAACTAGGAACAACCTAATTTACAAAAATACTTAAACTTAGAAATTTCATGGGAATCTAGATCACGTTTTTCCCAGTAGAAAGCTCACTTTTCCATGATCACATAATTGTAATATACTTGGCTTTGGTTCAAAATCATTCTTTTTTTTTTTTTTTTCCTCTCCTTTTTTTTTCTTTTCTGAAACTAGTGTAATTTTTTCATGCATTGTTCAGCCTAACACAAGTGGTATTTAAGATTATAAAGAATAAGTCTCTAATAACCCTTTCCGAAAAGGAAGTTATTTTGCTCCTTTGAAGGGATTAATTTACCTAGAAAGTATCTCCACGTTTTACAAAAGGAACAAATGAAAGAAATGAGAAAATCCCAAACTGAAATTCCCATTAGATATGGTAAGACACCTTCAAAACTCATTTTTCTGTTGCGATATCCTTGTAATTTACTAATGAAGAAATGGACTGTTTTTATGGGTCAAATTAAAGAAATAATTATAATACGACCCAGAATAGTAAAAGTGTAGGTACAAGCAATATTTTCTTATTTAATTATAAAGCATAAAAATAGATTTGAATATGAATCATTTTTAACCATAGAATTTAGTATTTAAATGCTGAAAACCCCTTGAAGTAGAAATATAATCATAATAGGTTTGGTTTGGTGTGAAATACATGACTCATATATTCATGACACATATCTAAAAATGCCTCGTATTAAAACTTTATTATAATAAAAAATTGATCACCATTTTTTGTCTACTGGTTTTCACATGATGTAATACCTAAGGCCAAATCTCCGGCTTTTAAGTAATGATGAGTGAAGTAGTTTCACAGTAACACCTCATAAAATGTTCAGAGTCCATTTCATTTACACGTGCCCATCCAATGTCATATACAAATGTACGACGGATGCTAATTAGATAACAATGGTATTAACATAATGCCTACAAAAATCGACATTAAAACCTATCCCTGCTATGAACAGCCCTGGAAGGATGACAGAGTAGAGCTCCCAAGTCATAACCAAGGCGGCGAGAGCAGTCCCAGGAGGAGACCCACGGTGCCCGAGCAGGGTCAAAATAAAGCCCTCAGGTCCGCAGAGATTTATGAGCAGGCTGGGCTTCACACCTGGAGATCATCTCATGGAGCTCAACCGGACAAATATTGCAGAAAAGTTAAAGGAAGCACAGAGATGAGACTTTCCACTTAGCAGCAAACTCGCTGTAGCAATGAGAGTCTTACAGCCAGGTATCAACTGAAAGGGATTCTCACCCCAGCTCAAGCATTTTCTCAGATTTACTACTCTCTCACCATTTTTTTGCATCTGTTAATTCAGCTAAGGGCTTCTTTTCTAAGAAAAACCTATTTGCTCTAAAGGATCGATACTCTTTTTAAAAAAAAATAAATACATAAATTCAGAACTCAGTGTAAAGCTCAACAGATTCTCATTTGCTGCAGATGCCGCCCAAGATCGCAAGAACTGAAACACATTCAACCAAGAAAGGCAAAATTATTTTGTTCTTCCCCAAAGTTTTTTTGTTTTCTAGATCTGTCAAAATTTTCTCAAATGAACAGTTTCATTGCCTTTATGTAACCAGTCTGTCTCCTCTTCATTTCACTGCAGAGGTCTTCCCATAAGACAACCAGAGAAAGAAACACACTCTTAAAACTAAGAAAGTAAAATCACAAGTACTGAGCAAGTGATTTTTAGGTTAAAAGGCAGATACCACAAATAACTCAGTGTTTTAAAAATTATCAAATTTCAAACTCTGTCTCCAAAATGGTCCTCTGTTCACAGCCAGATCTTGAACATCAATGCCCATGAGTCCTTCAGGAGGGGAACTTGGTTCCACAGAGACAGAGAAACATCTGTAAGATGGGATACACTGGTGGGGACTGGGCAGGAGGACCAGAGCAGAGCACGAACATCGTGCTCAAGGAGAAGCATTCTGCAACCCCTTCTCCCATCAATGGGAAGCTACGTAAGCAACCAGAAAAACCAAGACATCCACAAACTTCTCAGTGCCTCCTTATGCACAAGTCAAATATTCAGGGAAGGCGGGTCAACGGGTGGATTAATGGTGCTGGTTATGAATAATTGTCCTGGTGATACTCGTCTCAAGCCCATCGGGAGCTTATGCAAACACTGGACATTTTAGTGCTCTGATCTGTTGCTACAGATCTCTTCCATGCTCAGAAGTCAATCACTTGGAAAGCTGATGTCGCCCTGTTACACTAATTAAACTTTGTTTTGCATCAGAGTCCTGCATTTGCAGTGTGTGTACAGTATGTAAATTACACAAATTACAAGAAAAGTTGATTAGCGTAATTCAAATCTCAGTGCAGTTACTAAAATTAACAATGAATACAAATTATACAGAATCACTTCAGTGCGGCTGAGAAGCTCTACACACAAAACACGTTACCGGATTCACAGAAGTGGACACCAAAAAAAGCAAAACCAAGCAGCAAGAATACTACAGATGACCACTCTCAAGGAGCTTTTGCCAAAAAAAGTAACTCTCACCCAACCTTATGAATTCTATGCAGCTATTATTCGGGGTTCAACATTTCAGTGGTGTCTGCAATGCTCTGTTTCCAGCTGTAACGGCCCCACTCCTCCCACTTGCAGCATTTTCTTACCATCTCTTCTCATGTCAGGAGAAGTAAGGAAGGTGAAAGTTCTGTAGAGCTGGAAGGTGCACCAACAGTCAGAAAATCCATCTTTTTTACAAGACTACTGAAGTTTCTGAGATTTGGGGTTTGTCCAGGAGGTCTGGGATATCCCACCCGAACACATCCAGCCACCCCAGAGATAACACATGGCACTACAAGAGCGAACATTTCTGTTCCATTAGGAAGTTCCTGCTGGAACTACCAAAGTGACCAGTTCCCTTTGTTCTGCCCAAAGGGAGGACCACACCTCTTCCTATGTTATTCATCCACGGTCCCTCTGCTTAGAGGAGCATCACGACCTCTCAGACTTTTCCAGCAATACAAGGTGATTCAACAGCCTTCCCCCCGACACCAGTGAGGCAGGAGCTTCCAACTGCATCTCCTCAGGTGGAGTCTCTCCACCCCCAGCAAGGGGCGATGCCTTACTGACTACAGAACAGCTATATCAAAAAAGACAATCCCCTTTTTTGTGGACACCTTGTTCCTTTTGTTCATTGAGAGCTTCCCAAATACCACCAACTCCTTTCTGCTATCTTTCACGTCAAAAGGAACTTCTCTTGTTCTACTAAGATCTCCGTCCCCTCCAAAAGACATTTTCCGATGAACCTGACTATGAAGAGAGGAAGGTTTGTCTGACCCCTACCCTTTGGAACCAAAGGACTGAGATGCCTCCAGCTGACTATGCTAGAAAATACTGCAGCACCCAAGACACCCATGGGAATACAAGAAGCCACCGGAGACCTTACACAATGCTGCCTTGACCTCCACACCTTTAAACCAGTTGTTCTGACTGCCCATTCACCTGAGGATAACCAAAGTCAAGGAGGCAGAAGTCTCACAGGTAATGAAGAAATATTAGTGGTACTCTCTTAGTGTAGACTTCTCCAAACTAATCAGTTTGAGTGCCACTGCTCAACAGTGCCAGACAATCCAGAACTGGTATTTCAGCTTAATTTCTATCACTAAAATGCCAAGCACGAAGTTTTGACAATGAATTTGTGACGCTTGTAGCAATACAATGTATTTCTGGGAGAGAAGAAAGAAAGAGGAGCTTAAAAGAGGATGCAGGAGAAAAGGACAAAGACACTTCATTTGGAAGACGACTCTCCTCTGATTGTGTGTGGAGGAGCAAAAAAAAAAAAAAAAAAGAAAAAAAACAACCATATAAAAAGGATAGGAGAAAACAAAAATTCATTTGAAAAATGCTGCTTTAAAGTCATTAAATTCAATGTGTCCAAACCGGACTTTTGGTTATCCCAGACTTTGAGACAATAGCATTTTTCCTAGCCTGCTAGCAATGATAAAGGTCTGGATTAAACAGGAAGACAGGAAATTCAAAGTTAGCTTAAACTCTATTCATAAAAGCCTTACCAGTTCAGATAAAATAACTACTTAAAAATTTTTTTTTAAAAAACTCTTTGGCCAAAATCTGATGAGAGATTCACAAAAAGGCAGCATTATGTTTTATTCTATTTTAATATTCTTTCCAAACTTCCTGTGCTGTACTGGCTTTAGTGGAAACCAGCATCACAGTAAGCTGCAAAAGCAGGAAAACGCCTAACTGAGAACTGCACTGGACTCTTCAAATAAAACCAATTTCATGAAATTTCAGCAGAATTCCCAGACCACGAGACACGTCTATAAGCATTTCAGATGCTTATCAGAAGCTGTTCTCTGAGCACTTCTCGTGTTCCTTTCCCACCACCTATCAACCACCTGTTGATGTCTAGCAAGACACAAGACGTGTCTAAGCAAGACGCAAGAAGGACAAAGCGTAAAGACCCCTAAAATAAATAAGGACAAAAGAGGTATTGAAGCTATCAATCCATCCCCCATCGCTATTGATCTCCTCACAATTATTGTTAATCCCTGTCAGTAATTAACAGTATTATATCTAACACACAAATAGGTGTACATCACAATTTCAATTGCAAGTGGACCAAAAATAGTCATGCCTCACAACGTGTAGGAAGCTGGTACAGACAATGAACCAACGGCAGCGCTTGGCCACGAGTCTGAAACACCGGTGCAAGCAGTCTGAAAGAGCTCCCGCAAGCGCGAGGTCCCCGGGAGAACCGGCATTAGTGGGAGGTCTGGGTGCTGCTGAGACGGCGGTGGAAAGCAGCCATAGCCACAGCCGACTGCACGACACCACACCGAAAATGAAAAAAGCAAAGAGACGGTGCTGCGTAAGGACCGGGAAAAGCATTGTACCGCCGTTCCCGTGGGACAGGGGCTGGCCACGGCTCCGCTGCAAACACACCCGAGCTGCTCAGTGCAAAAGTTCAGAGCTGAAGAACAAATTATTTCCTCCCTAATTGCCCTTTCTTAGGCTTTGCCCCTCACTTCCCCGCAGCCAGCACACGACATCAAGGCCATGCTCCGCAGCTGCTTTGTGCGCGTTCCTCCTTCCTTTGGAGCATCCACCCATTGTGGAAGGATGCGGGAAGACCAGCCTCTGCCGGGGGACACAGGCTGCCCAGTCCTCGCCCTGACTTTGATGGAGTTATGCTGATTTACATTGATATCTAGCCGACATCAAAACAAGGCTTAGTAATATCCCACCACGCTTGCTTTTGTCATTGTCAGTCGCCTCAGTAACCCCTCTTCTTTCAAAAACCTGAGATTCTTTGACTTAATATGATCTTGAGCTGTTTTCATGGAATTCAAAGTTTTCAAGTCATCCACTCCATTTCAGCATAATTATTTCCTTTAAACATCCACTTTAATGGCATAGGCAATTTTGAACTTTTTATGCTGTTTAAATTCAAACATAAATTTGTACACAACAATAAAACATGCCACTAATTTGTCATGCTCCTATGAACAACTGTGTCACTCACACCAAGAACCACTGACTGTGGCGTTCGGAGCTTTCGTTCCTATTTCACATCACTCAATTGAGCCTTCTGCAGAAAAGCTTTTAACAACCACATCTGGTCTTTAATAAATCACTGCACTTTGTCTTCCTGCCAAAACTCCTCCTTTATCTAACTTACATCTTCATGATGAGATAGGAAATCACACATTATGGTGGTGACAAACAATTGTAATTATGTCATTAGTAGCCATTTAGTCTACAAAGGTTCTCAAAAAGGAAATATAATGCACAATAAGAAATATAGGATAATACATTGATCACAGTTCTAATCCGCTTTTTACTTCACAAGTGTAAAAAGCTGGCATAATTCATGGGCACAGCAGGCAGTAATAGTATACCACTTTATGAACTATGCAGCTATTTTATTCCCCTATCTACTTAAAAATAAAAAAGCTTTTAATAGCTTGATTTAGACATAAAAGTTATTTATGATGCTTCACCCATTATAATATTTATTTTTTTTAACTTTTTGTGAAAGTGATTCTTTCTGAAATGTAAGTACATATTATGTCATCAAAGATCTCAGAGAAGAACATTTACACTCGCGAAGGAAAAGTGAGGAAGAAACTTTGGCATTGGAAGGAATTTAGGAAACTCATCTCTGTACCCTGTATGGCTTGGAAACCAGCACGCCACGAATAGAAATAGCTCTTCTTCCATTTAGGAATTTTCTAAAAGCTATTAAAGTATAAACATGGGAAGTTTAAGAGTTCACTTAGAACAAAGGTGTCGTTTAAACCAGCTCAGATGCTGCAATATTCACACACGAAGAGCGACTGATGTCCGACTCCACTGACAGGCTCCAAATGCGCCTTTACCATTTCAGTTCAAATCCAGACAGTGCTTTTGGGACAAAGCACATTAGGCTTCACTTAATGCACTTGAATTCACAGCACAGAGCAGTTTCAGCAAACATCAACTGGATTCCTCTCCGGTGAAACAAGACTGTCTCCGGGAGCATCTCTCCGAGCCCCTGCTCAGAGCCGGGCTCTCAACCCACAGGACCGGGATCAGGTCTGGGCCAGTGTAAAACCCCCCGAAAGCCCACGGGGTGGATGTCAGGTCTGTGGCACCAGCTGCTTCCCTCCATAGACCCACTGCTTTGGCCATGCATTGCTCAGCAACGTAGACATAGCTCCAGAAATCTGCCAACCACCCAAAAGGATGCTCGTTTCTATTGCCAATGGCTTTACGTTTGTGTAACCAATCCAATAATGAGATTTATTTAGGTTTCCAAACCAATCACTCCCCATTTTGCAACACATGCTTTAGGATTATTATCCCCTCCAACACTAAGTGAGGTCGTCCCCCACAGAAGCGAACACGGGTTTGGCCAGTTTTCAGAAGGACTTGGATTCCAGCAGGTTGCCGTATTTTGGCAACCAGGCCTCTGAATCCCTGCGGTGTCAAATAGACGTGAGGCTCCTTAAGCACCCGTAACACACAAAAACGTCGTTTCAGAAAGCGTTATTGTATTACCCAAAAAAGAGAGGCCCAATTTCTCTTCTGCATTTGTGAATAACAGTTGCACAACGGACCCCGAAGAACTGCACTGAATGAACACGCAGCACCATCACATCAGCTCTTCAGCACCAGCCAGAGCTACGGTGCCCCAAATTCGTGCAGGTGTCATTCTGGAAAGTTTATCTCTCCATCTCTGAACCTTCTTCTGCCCGGTGTATTCCCCACCCCCTCATCCCACCAAAGGAAAACCATCTCTCAAGTTATCCAAACACCCACTCCTGCTTTCGTTCTTGGTTTGTTACAGTCTCCACTGTTTCCTGTTAACCCTGACTACAAAAATTCACCTAATTTTAGCCGTCATCCTGGTGAGCATCACTCCACACCTTACCTGGCCGAGGTACCTCCACAGCAGGGCCAAATTCCCACTAGAAAGACCAGGTAGCCTGCGGGTGGGATGACCTGGAGGAAGCCAAGTTTCCACCACACCATCCCTCTTACAGCAGACCGTAGGGCAGCGGAGATGCTCTGAATGATTGCAGATGCATCCCGGATTAAATGCCTGCCCTGGTACAGGCTGGATGGGAGAGCTACAGTCAGGCCTGGCAGCATGCAGTCGAATCTGAAGACCACTCACTTCAACTCCTATACTTCCAAAAAAGCCCCAAGCTAGTGTTTTAGGTGGTGTCTTACCCATTTTGTGTTCACACCAAGTGCTGTGCAGTGCAAACACATCCAGTACTGGAATTGTGCAGAGTCCCAGGGAGAAAAACGATGCGCCTGCCCAAAGGAGGAAGAGTCTGTGACACTGCACGGTGCTTACCCAGACAAAAATAATTACTCTTCTTTGGAGAGAAACTTCAAACCACACGAGTTTTACATTGCCAGACACGGGCCCGCAGGACCGAGCAGCGCTGGCCGGGCACTGCGGGCAAACTTCAGACAAGGATTGCCGAGGAGGGGCCAGAAGAAAAGGACTTTTTTGGTGCGAACGGCAAAGACGAGCTTTTAAGTGAAAATCATACGCTAGGCTCCTAGGAAACTCTTCCACACCGAAAACCACAGCATCATCCCTTGCCCCTGGGCTCGCTGCCTCGCAGCAGCGTGGAGCTTGGAGCCAGTCAACTGGGTCACAAGACTAAAAGCAGTTCTACCTTTCTTTCAGCCAAGAAAACCACTTCCCGGTGGTACCTTTTATCTCAGCCTAGCTGCAGCGCTCCCCACCCTGCTTCTACAAACAAACAACATTAACCCTTACCTTAGGGATCGCACTGTCCCGAGGCTTGGCAATAAACAATCGCCAGGCTAAGGTAAAAGGATTGAGGCAAGAACAGAGGAGAGAAGGGAGGGGGGAAAAAAAGAACGTAATAGAGAAATTCAGTAGTCTGACATCAGCGGAGCTCGCTGCTGTCTACCTGGGAGCAGCGCTTGGCTGCAGGGGAGGTATCTCACGCACTCGCAACGCGCTGCCGATGGATAGAGCACGTAGGTGGGACACAACTCCCATCGGTCTGCAAGAAATGCCCCGAGGAATTACTCTTTGAAAGCCTTTCATTCAAACAGTGAAGGGGAAAAAAAAAAAAAAAAAAAAAAAAAAAAGGGAGGGGGAACACTTCAACCCTATTTTGTTCTTTTTTTACCTCCTTAAATTCTTCCTTTTTTTTTTTTAATTTAAACTTAAATAAAACTAACAGTGTATGAAAGCAGGGGAGAATCGATCAAACTGCCTGCTCTGCTCTGAACCACCTACAAGCACCTTGTCTGGAAAAATATGAAGTGAGCAAACAGTCACTACTGGACAAAACAGGAAGATTTCAAGACAAACGGCTTTAAGTTACTAATAAAGTGGTGAGAAACGTGCCTCCGCAGGAAAACACGGGCTGGATTTTTATCCTTAACAAGAGTTACGGGGACCTTTTGCTTACATTTAGGCACTTTCAAAAAAGTGAAAAGACAGACTTTCATTTGACCTGGCGCGACAGCCTGACTGACCTGGAGTGGAAAGCTGTAGATGATTTCCAAAAATGCCACAGCCATCGATTAAAGGCATGCACGTGCAGCTAAGGAAACCCTGCCCCCCGAAAAACAATTTGTTTCTAAATTTCCCAGTACTAGTAGTTTTTAGCATTGCCCCTTTGAGGAGCCACTTTTTTCGGCTTTTTACCTTAGGAACACAAATATGGACCAGGCCTAGAGGGGTTGTACTGGGAGACGGTGCAGAGTGAGGAGCACAACCAGCTCCGTGGTGTTCCCTGGACTGACCCCCCAACCCCAAGTTTCAAGTATTTTATTATATCTTGCACCCTTGCAGGGAGAGAACAACTGCGTTGACCCAGCCTGCTCCTCCAGGGTCCTGGAGCTCCTCAAACACAGCTAAATAAAGAAGCAAGAAGCAAAGGTGTTCATGGCCCTACAGGAGCTCTGGGGGCACAAGAAACCTCTACAGAAGTAATGTCCAGAAGGCCCCGTCCAAGCTACTGCTCCACCTGGACTCCAACCCCCAGGAACCATCTCTTGTTTTCTGCAGAAGCAGCCAGGAGAAGCACTGATGCTCCCAACGCTTGCCAGGCTTCTCTGAAGAATTCAAACTAAGGTCTCGTTCTCACAGAAAAATGTTCTCTGTTTAGCTAGTCCCACCTCGCGACTGAAACCGTCCGGTGAACCTGACTGACAGGTCAGATAAACTACACTATGCCCAGGACAGTACCTTCCATACTTCTTTGAATATCTTATCACCACTGGTTTCCAATTTACTTGCTGATACAGGTGACTGCTCTGACATTTTTCAACCTTGCATGTACTGTTTTACCCTTCAAAAGGGAACCGAAACCCAAGGTCTTTCAAGACAGCACTTATTTCTTACTTGTTGATTTGCAACACACCTTGAGCTTTTTCAAGACTCCTGGACCACGCGACCTGGACTCCTTCCCTTGAACACCAGTTTCTGACATACAGATCACGTCTTGGGGTAGAAAAGATTTCACTTACCGAATCTTGTTTTGCAGTTCACCGTAAACATAGTTTTCTGCACATCAGGAGAAGAGAGCTTGTGTTGAAAGGAACCCTTTGCAGGAAGGAAACTGCAATTTTAATTATATAACAGTAATCAAGAAATAAAGACAAGATTACCTCAAGGTTTGCCTGTCTAATCCAATGCAATGAATCAAGGACATTCCCCTCTCCAATTAATGCATTTAACAAAAGCCTAAATGAACCAGCAGTTAAGTGACCATGGGGATGGTCTATACTAAGCAGATAAATCAGCCATTATAATGCACACAACTACTTAATAACCCTCTATCTTGCATCTTTTGTCTTGAAAATGGGTGAGAGATTCTCACCCTGATAGCAACGTGGAAATACAGCCACTCGGGCGGCTTTTTCAGGGAATTTAATTTGGTGGGGCAGTACCCAGCAGAGGCCAATGCTGACCTCAAGGAGGCCATGGGGACGTTTAACCAGAGATGGCCACCGCTGCAGCTCACACGTACTTGGGGCAAGCAGATGCCATGCAGATCCAAAGATGACTGGGACTGGAAAAAAAAATATATCACATAATAGTGGCAAAGCAGAGGGAAACACAAGGACCCCATCTGTACCAGCCTCTCCATTTTCTTAGCACAATACGCAACGCTCCGTCGCTCAAGGACCATCCAACTGGTGGCACTTATTCAATTAAAATGCGAAGGAAAAGGGGCCCCGAGAAAGCAGCGTGCCTGCAAAGAGCATTTGTACATTTGCGGGGAGGGCAGGGGGGACATCGCTACCTTTACTGGGATTTGTAAGGGATTGCTTGCAAGGCTGGAAACCTCTCTCTCCTCGGAGAGCGAGATCTACCCCACGGGCTGCAGCCATGAAGGATGGAGCCAACACCACCCGCATCACTCACGTAAGCCACCATCCACCCATCCAGGTTCAGCAACTGCTCCGCAACGGACTCTCACCTGTGGTGTGGACTCTGCAACTTACTACTAATGTCCCCACCAAATTTGTCTACTCTTTAAACTTAACGTATATAGTCATTGACGCAGTAAAATAATAGCGCTATGAAGTTACACTCTGGGCGCTGCTGAATGCTTTCTGAAGATCAGTATTAGGGCCACCAACTCAAGAGAAAGAATTGGCCAGGTTTCTAAAAATAAAAAGCCATTAAGTACCAAAAGGAAGCATAATTGTTGACTTTAAATATTCAGGCAAAATCCACAGTAAATAATAATAATTTGCTTGAAATATTGTTCCATACAGCGTGTTCACAGAAATCCAGCATACAATTTTCAAGAAAGGGCAGGCAAATTAATTGTATACTTTCACCTTTTATGCTCCACTCACACAGGAGAAGAATAACATTTTGCCACACATTGAGCAACCCATACACATTTGAAAGGAATCTAATCAATAGTATCCATTTAATTTCAGATTAGATTAAATATGGACAAAGGGATCAGAGCAGCTTGGAACACCTGGGAGTATTTGTTCCAATTTTGAATCCACTTTTGCCAGCTCGTTGTCAACAAGGCAGAGAAGTGGAAAAAAAAAACCCCAAACATCAGTGACCACATTCACAGCCATGCCAACAAAAAGTAAAGACGTCTCTACTTGTAAATCATAGGTCTAAGGCAATACCTCAGAAACTGAAAAACATCTTTCCACAACCCATCATTTTGGAGGTTACTACAAATTTCAACACACATGGATAAGACCAAGAGAACCTCCCCCCACACACACACTTTTTAGTCCTACAAATTAAATACTAGTAGATCATCTTACTCAAGATTTTTAAAAGCATATATGCTCTGCGAATACAGGTACAGAGCCGAATTTCACCCCATTAACCATACAGCGCTTTTATTTATGTTGCCATATGCAGCATCAGTCCACGACATTCAGTGTTCAGTATATACACATTTTTTTTGCCTTTCCTGGCCGCGACTTTGATACAGTGACTCATTACTGCTGTCAGATCATAAACACCAGGGAAATAGTTCCAGAAAGAAAAAGAAACACCAAAGTAAAATCTCCATACGAGCACTTCCCATTGGTTTTAGCCACCACAGCGCTGGTTAAGCCATAAGGCAAAGGACCACAGTCACTCGGATGCTCCTGGGAGGATTCGCTGCACCCGCTTGGTCACAGCCTTTCCCCGCTGCCTCTGCACATCCCACCCCTCACGTTACCCCATAATTTAAGGGTCTCTTCGGAGAACCTCAGCTCCATCACTGTCCTCTCGTCCCTGCCAGGAAAGGGAGCAGCTGAGCAGCGACCCGACGTCCTGCGAATGCCTCTTCCCACCACCACATCACACACAACTATCAGCCCCGCAGCTGGGGGGGGTGACAGCCGCCCCTCCGTAACGCTGCGCTGTACAACCACCCCTCAAGTCCATCGGACTCATGCAGAGGAGAACGAGCTGGGGTTCCAGCTACTCCAAGAGCATCAATACAGACTGTGTAGCGCAGGAGCAAATTTTAAATTGGTTCAACTCTTATTTAGCATAATACTAATGAATAATAATTACTATTATTATCTTAAAAAGCAAGAAAGCTGGAGAGGGACTTTTTACAAGGGCATGTAGTGATAGGAAGAGGGGGAATGGCTTCAAACTGGAAGAAGGCAGATTTAGATTAGATATTAGGAAGAAATTCTGTATTGTGAGCCCCTGGCGCAGGTTGCCCCGAGAAGCTGTGGCTGCCCCATCCCTGGAGGTGTTCAAGGCCAGGTTGGATGGGGCTTGGAGCAACCTGGGCTGGTGGGAGGTGTCCCTGCCCAGGGCAGGGGGGGTGGAACGAGATGATCTTTAAGTTCCCATTCCAATTCTAACCGTTCCATGATTCTATGATATTAAAATATTTTATCTGCCACTCCTCTAAAACCCTGAGTCCAGTAATGAACAGCCTAACTATTTCAAAGTATTATTTAAAACACAGAAGGGGAGAACAAGCCACTTCTTGTTCCATCAGGGGAAGGGAATTTGAATGCCAGGCTCAGGCCTGGCCTTGGGACCCCGAACAACGAAGGGCCCTTTGCTCCACACGCAACCGGTGCTCTGCAAAGCTCACGGGACCACGAAGCTTCTCAAGGCACCTCCCGGGATGGAGAAACCCCGTTCCCTGAGGCTCTCCCTGCCTCGGGAAGGAGAGTACAGCTTTATGCTTAAATTCTGTCCTCAGTTTAGTTCACACTCAAGCACTTGAGAACATTTGTTTTCTGTATTTCTGTTGTGAAAAGTGATTTACATGTTCTTTTCCACTTCAGGCTTATCCACATCCTTAGTATTCGTACCTTCGCAGGAGGAGTGAAGTGAGTTCATATACAAAAGATGCTTTATGACTCTATAAGGGGTAGGAAAACTGAAAAACAGAGGGATTTTTTTCCACTTGAATTCACTGGACCCTTGTAGCCCCCAGCAGAGATGATGATCTCGTTTCTGGTGGAACGGCAGCAACTGAGACTACAGTGTTGGTGTCCTATCGCCAGGCTCTGCCACGGGGTTTGTGCAGAACCCACTGCATCCATAAAACCCACTTCACTGGTACAGGGGCTTTCGTCTGCCTTGGGAGCAACGCAAGGAGTAGGAATCAACTTTTCTTTACCTTTTGGTAAACTTTCTTTATGCACATTTGATTGACCTGGCCGGTGAGGTGCCAGTGTGGAGCAGCACCAGCGTGAACGCTCTCAGGACCAGTGAGCTTTCCCACCCATCGCTGCGCGGAACACAACCACCCAACCCCGGGACAGCAACTGTGAAAAAGGGAGGGCAGCACGGACACCAGCACAGGGTAGCCATCAAACGCCGGGAACACTGGAAACGCGGGTTCGATGGCTAAGCTGATCCAAAGCCCTCACTTTTGCTAGGCCAGGTCCAAAAGAGAGAGCATGCCAACCTACCTGGGTTACAATCCCACCTTCGTTCCCCTACAGAGGCAGCCTAGCAAACCTGTCTGTTCTGCAGCTATTCTGAAGAATGTCTTCTAGATGACTGTCTCTTCATCAGCTTCTCATGTTGAGCAACCAAAGGAGATACTGCGATTCTTATCGCTTTTCATATGACTTCACATAGTCTTAGAGAAGATAAACAGACAAGCTGCATGTTCTGTAACATTTGCTTTAGAGGTTTCAGTGGTAAAATGTTTGAAGCTGTTTCAAAACTAGACTGATGTATTGTCTGAACATTTTCCCAAAATAACCAAGATGCTCAAAGATCGTTGCATTTACTGTACATACGAGGCTACGCGCCTCTGCCGAGGGGTACTGCCCGGGCCACAAAACTTGTAGTTTTGTCACCATAACCTTTCTCTTCGAGCCATCGAAAGGCTCTTTAAATGTTAGAGCATACTTATTCCTTCGTAGGGGCTGCGTTATTCAGAATACAGGCTCTCAGCTTGCTAACGTACAAAATCCACAGTCAACTGCAAAGCTCCAGAAGGCATTTCCAGTCCAGCTGCATAGCTGGCTTATGCGTAATGCTTAGGAAACTGCTAGAGAAAATAAGCATATTTGAAAAATACAGTGAGCTCATGTTACCGGCCTCATTTACGTTACTAAACCACCTAAAGCCATGTCATACCAATATTGCAATGTGTCCCTGTTGGTGATTACACAGATCAGAAGGTCAAATGATTTCCCAACTTCACGACTATCCAGTCTGTGCATACAAACAACCTCAGCTGAAATGGTACTCCAACAAACAATGTGGAACAAAACGTTTACAGGAGAAAAATAATATGAGTGAAGTCATTCACTTCATCGCTGACCTGTGCTTAATGTAGTCACTCCACTGCAGGGTTATTTTCAGACATGTGACAAACAGAAATCAAGAAAGTTTTTCCTTTTATAGCTTCATCCAAAAAAATCCATTGACAGTTCTTCATCCAAAAAATGGCTTATGCTCTTACACCATCCCCAACAAAAAGTTCTTAAAAACCTGACTTTTAAACTCAGTTTTGTGGGGAACTGGGAGCACTTGGCTCCCAGTCCACAGCATTTTAAGACCACTTTTCTCCCAGTGCGGTACCCCCTCAGAGAGCCCATTGCCACAAGATGTTACCAGTGCCTGTGAGTGGTTCACTGTAAAGTTTTTGAGAGTGATTTTTCCATTTGCAAACATTATTAGCAATGCAGAAAGACACAGATTGACAGTCCCGGACTGGATCTCCCAGTGTCCTGATGCTCGTGGCACCTTCTGGGTACCTATCCCTCAGCCAGCTGCTGCCTTTTCCCCCACGATTAAAGATTTCCCAGAACTACCGAGTCCTTTATTAAGATCACCGATGACAGCATCATCCGATGCTCCCTGCGCTGTGCCAGTCCGTGTGGGACAGGACTCAGACTGTGAAGGTACCAATCCGGTTGGTGATGGTTTATCCTCACTGCTAAAAGGGGGGCAGTGGAGCTGCTGCCCCAGAAAGAGAGGACTCTGTCCTGCACCATTCCCCAGAGCCAGCTACTTCCCTGCACTGCTGTCTGTTTTCATATTTGAAGCATCAGTAAATACCAAGTTTCATTTTTTCACATTTGAAACTTCTTTCTATTCTTGTTTAGGCTTTTGGAGAGGTTAGGGGAAAATTAGGGACTGTCCACAAGTGAAAGTAATACTCTGTAGTTTCATTATTTACACATCTGACGACCGCATGGAGTCAGCAAGGCTTTTGCTTCTAACAAACCCTGAAAACGCACACTTTACAAGCATTTTTTTATTTTATCTTTTAAGCGGAGTGCACATTTAGCTAAACCTCTTTAAATCAAAATAGTTCTGAACTATTTACATTTAATTTTCACTTTTCTTCTCAGCTCTACAAGAATACTCCTCTCAGCACCGTTCCCCGAGGGTTACACGAGTATACTCCAGGCTTTCCGAGTCCCTTCCTTCTTCCCCTACTTTATTCCCCTCCCTCCTTTTTCTTTTTATTTTTTTTTTCTTTTGGCCACAACAAAAAGTTTCTGGCCTGAAGGATCGTGTGGTTTGATCAACCCTCTCACTCCATATTAGGGATAAAATACACCAGCCGGACTGTTTGCAAAAACTCTCCAAAGCATACAAAGGCTGTGGAGGAGAAATGCAATCCAGCACACTGCTCTCACTCCCTGCTTCTAGGCGGTTTAAAGTATTTTTTTATTTAGTCAAAGCACACTTACACAAAAAGGAAAAAAAAAAAAAAGCCAGTTCTCGTGGTCTTTCCTCCATTTTTACTCATTTTCTACTCAGGTGAACACCTGCAGATCCCCAGTCATGGACATCAGTGGGAATTCTGCCTTATGAATGAGCAAAAAGGGAATTAAAATAAACACGTGGGATTTGATTCTGTATACATGAATCATTATGATTAAAACTAAGCTTGTTTAAAGCAAAAACTTCCTCCACGAGCTCTTATTTTACCACGCTGAACATATGTAATAAATTTCTTAGATTTGTTTGTCCCTGTTAAGTGTGAAATTTAATAATATTTCTATACAGTATCAGATGTATATAATTAAATATATAAGATATCCAGTGCAGCCAACTTAAGCATTACAAACCACGCCAACTTGGGCATTTCCAACCATGTAATGTTAAAGAGAATTCAATTTCCTTTTTCTCCCTTTAACAAAAAAAAAAAAAAAAAAAATTTGCATGTGTTAAAAAAGATATTACTTTTAAATACTCAATTAGAGTTTGAAGTCTCCGCTGCAGGTAGGTGAGCGGAACGAGGGGTGTCAGGGGCGAGAGTTTAACACCCGTCTCTTGCTGCAGCTACTGTTTGGCTGGAGGCAGTGTGCTGTGAGCCCGGTTCCCAGCCCAGCGGCACATCTGTTTCCACTGTAATCACTACCGCTTACCAATGAAGAGATAACTTTTTTTTTTTTTCTCATTGTTATTTTGCAGGAACCCTTGAATTAACAGAATGCAAATACTGTGCAGACTCTGAAGTCTGCTATTTTGAAAAAAAAAAAAAAAAAAAATTATTTCTCATTTCCCCAATTTTCTTTTCGCTGGTGGGTTGTTGTGGTTGTTTTTTCAAATGAAAATGTGCACTGGGAAAACATCTTGAATTTCTTTTCTGCTTTTTATAATGAAAAACTTGCTCTTCTGAAAGTAGAAGAGTTAAACATCTCTAAATAGTGCCAAGGTACATTTTTCAGACTCTCGTTAATATCATTTAGTAAATTATCTAAGTGCAGTCTTCGGCACAAGCTTCACTGAGAACTATAAACCTCATCCAAACATGTAAGTCAAAAGAAAACTTTTTCTAGGAAATTTAGTGGGTTCTGGGTCAGGTATTTTGCATGTGAAGCATCAAAGTTGACAAATTTCCGATTCTTTTACTAGGAAATTATCATGGAGGGAAGATGATTTCTATATTAAACAACTCGAATAGCTGAATATTTTTTCCTGAAACAGCTAAGAAAAAACAAACCCAAACATATTTTGCAGGAGACCACCTTTGGAAAATACCAATCTAAGATATGAATGTCCAGCACAAATACAACCAATAAACCAGTTAAAATGGAAACCGTGGTATTAACTTATTCGCCAGGCACACTGTTAACGGCAGCAATTGCTGTGGTTGTGCAGAACGAAAAATAACCTCTTCCAGCTCCTCACCTTTGAAAGGTAAACAAAATTTCTGAAACCACTTCAGCCGTAAGATCTCCAAGGCGGCGGCAGTTTTGCTCACCTTAAATCCGAATTTAAAGACACTTTGTGTCGTTACGGGAACCTTAAGGATGATTTCGCATGGTAGTGAGATGAAAGCATACGCACGTATTCTCTTAAGCAGAAATGTAACGCGAAACATGGCAGAGTAAAGGTTAAGTAGCATTTGACTGATTTTTACCTCATGGGAACTATAATTTACACACCGCATTCATCCAAGGTAAGAGGGTTCAAATGGCACAAATTAAAAGCCTGCAGTTTCCTACTTCTGTTTTTAACATATCGTATTGATACACAGCCAGTTTTTAAAGTGATAAAAGGTTTCTATCAAAATATCAACCAGCCAGAAGATGCACTATTTCTACGCTGTCAGCATCGCCGTGTTTTACTGCATCCTTCCTCGCGCCTTACAACCACTGTCGATGATTATAAAATAGTAATGGTCCATGTGCAGTCCAAAAAGGACAAATTAATCTTCCAGACACCCAGCTCTTACAATCAAATCCCGGGCAGAAATTTCCAGGAACAGAAATAATTAAATTAATGTGGGTTTAATAAAAAAAAAATAAAAAAAAGAAATAAAAAAAGAAAAAGAAGAAGAAGGGGAAAAAAAAGAGGAGGAAAAAAAAAAGGCAGCGAGCTCACAGATCTGCTGAGGTCTTTGCATGGCGAGCTGCCCACACCTGCGGCTGACCCATGGGCAGGGGCCAGCACCACCCTCAGCACCCGGCCCAGAACCCATTACTTGATTATTTTCTGCTGCTTTTGGCGACGCTGCCCACAAAGGCACCTGTCCCACTGCCTGGCAATCTACCCCATCGCCAGCGCTCCCCGTGCAATACGGGAGATGCTCATGTCCTGCGACGCGGATGCTACAGGGATGCTCTACAGTCACCTTTGGTTTCAGGGGTGAGCAAGGACGGCGCGGGAGCGCCCAAACCCCCCTTGCAGCGAGGCACGCCAGCTCTCCGGCACACACAGCCTGGCAGCGCTGGTCCCGAGGGGAATAAAGAAGGGAAAACACATCTGAAAACTGGGGAACCACGCACAGGGTCTCCTTTTCACTGGGCTCTTGCACGCTTTAGCTCGCGATGCCCTCTCACTGCACACCACGCAGCCTTTATGGCTGTGAAGCAGCAGCTCTCCTGACACCACGGGCTGCTCTTGGCCACGACCCTCCCGGGCATCCACGCAGAGTTTTCAGAAACTTCGTAGGCTGTCAGGAGCCCACAGTTAATTAAAACAACTCCAGAGAACTATGTCTCCATCAAAGATCTTTCTGAAGGCAGGACTAGGATGCTCTTGAAAACATTACTGAGCAGCTGTTAAGCAACTACTTGGGAAACTCCACCAGCCTTTTATATTTTTGGGGGTTTTGCAAGGAGTCGTCAATAGACTCAGGGCATCACAAAACCAGCTACATACAGTATCGCAACAGTCACTGCCACAAAGCATGAATGATTTCTATCAGCAAGGCAGAGAGATACTCAGCAGAGTTTTGGTAAAACACCCGCTTCCCATGGCTACTACCCTTAGGACTCTGCATCCCTTCTCCTAATATGCTCATCAACCTGCCCTTTGGGATTTCCAAGCACTGTGCTACTGCAGATCCCGACTCTGGCCACCTTTCCTTGCCAACCAGGGTGGAGATGCTGCAAAAATTGGGAAACACAGCTTTTTCTGGGTCAGTAAGTCAGTGTTTTTCCCATGTGTGATTGGCTGGGGCAATTCCACTTCAGCCTTACTGTTGACAGAAAGATACGTGCTGAGAATTTTAGCGTTGAGGATGTTCTTTAGTCATTTCGGTGATCTGATGTGGCACAGGAAATATTAGTGCACATTCTGTATTTTCAGTCACACTCACCTCACCATTCTTATACAAAAAAAAAAAAACAACACAAAGACAACAGAGTCAGATCACTGAGACTGAAATTATGAGCAATCTGACAAAAGTCAGAGTTGGGGGAGGAAGGTGATAAAGACTCAGCCAAATGTTAAACTATTAGTTCATAGTCTGATATCTTAATTTCCATTCAGCTCTTATTAAACCTACCTCCAAATTCGGAGGTTGATGTAGAACAAGCCTTGCAGTGATGCTACCTGTGCCCGCCGGCCCCTCGCCTTCCACCACGGTGGGTCCAGACTAATCTCAGCGCTACTAATCTTAGAGGCTTTTGATACCTTGGCTGTGAATTTCATATAAAATTAGATGAAGACAAGCTATCTTTCACCTACCTATTAAAATTCATACCACCAAATATGACAAATCAAGATCTCGCTGCTCCTTTCGCAGGACTGTGAGTTTTAGACTCGATCAAAGTGTACTTGTGATTAATTATGTATTGAGACCACGGTATCAGCTGCAATGGGCAGTGTTCCCCTCCCCTACTAATCAACAAATCTCTGGCATTCTCTTCCCAATGCTGAATAAAGCTGCTCTTCCTCTGGCAAAAGCCCCAAAGTACAGCTGTTGCTGCTCGTACACAATTTACACTCCTCTGAACCACCAGAAGGGAACTGAGCAGATCCCAGATGCAGGATCTTCCCCAGCTGATTTCTGCAATGCACATTACTGAAGATGGGCTTCACTTTCCATTCTGTAGAACTGGCAGAGTGCTTCGCATCCTTAATATTAATTAAGGGCCTATTTTTGTCTATGAATGTTATTACAACATGCAAGGCTGCAGATAAAGTAGTTCAGCAGCATCAACAAAAAAAAAATACCATAAAGTTAAGTGCACATCTTCCTTCATTTAACAAAGTACTTTCTTGTAAAGCCTACTAAAATCCAGCACAGGACGGAACTGCGCTGCAGGTTTTTCCCAGCAAGTTGCTTTGAAAGAGCACTAAGTTTAAAAACAAGATTTCAAAACAACACGATAAAGGTTTGCACAACTTCCAAGAATAAACAGTACCTCACCCTCTATAACTCAGACCCATCTGCCTATTCAACTTCGGGAAGACAATGACCTAATCGTGGCCGTAATCAAGGGCAGTGGAAACTCCAAGCTCAGGGCTTGGTTCCTAAGCCGCTGGCATCCCCTGGAAGCCTGTGGAGCATCAGCTCCAGTCGGGTGCTCCCAGGTGTGCTGCCACCCTCCCATCCCAGCACATCCCCAGCCCTGGAACATCCCCATCCCCGGCTCTGCATCGCTCCGGCTCTTTCTCTCTTTAATCCTGAAACTGGGAAAACCAGAAGGCAAACTTACAGTCCTTTGGAGGGAGGGAGGCTGGACAGTGTTTCCTCCCACGCTGCCTTTCTACCCCTTGTTTTTGTGAGCTCTGCCCTGGGGACGAAGCACTGCTCTTTGCAGGATACCCCGCTCTAGCTGGCTAAAAGAAATAAGAGAGAATAATTGGGACGGAAACCCTGGGCACCCACGTATCAAGTCAAGACAGCATATTTTATTCCCCCCCCATCCCCCTCCAGTTTTTGAATTGCCGTAGGTTAGCCTAATTGATTTGTGTTCTCACCAAATTAAAGACACAGCACACAGAGACAACGTGCCAGTGAAAAAATATGGCAACAGCAAAAGTTTACAAATTTAATTTGCAATTGTTTTAGCAAAACAGCTCAGTCCACTCCTTCGGTTTTGGAAAGTAATCAGCTCATGCTAGAGGAAGTTACCAGCTCCCGAGGCACGAGCATTATAAGGCAGGCTTATTTCATAAGAGATTAAGACCAGTTTTTTCAGTTAAGAAGTGGATATTGCAAGTGAGGCAGTGCTGCAAGTTATAAACCTAAGGGCTCAGGACCTCGGAGGAGGGCAACACTTGGGGGGATAACACCAGGGAAAAGACCACAGGCCAAACTTCCCTTTAAAAGCAACGCTGGCGAAAAACCCAGCAAAGCTCCAAAGAGTTCCTTCAGTGCTGACCGGGACTGCCCCCCAGCCCCAGAGCGGACCTTTCTCCCAGGCTGCGATCAGAAGGCAAAACCGGAGTTTCCATCCCCTACAACGAAAGGGTTAAGCCAAGATTTCAGTCCCCTGGTTCAAACCGCCCAGCGAGCACTCCCTGCCCAAATTACAGCAGCGCATACATCCAACAGATGCCGTTCAGACAGGGGCTTTCCTTGCCCTGAGGTACAGTTCAGTTTGTCCATTCTACTGTGCAATTACAGAATCAATAAAACATCCCTTTGAAACTCCCTGGACTAGTGCCGACATGCAGACAGTAGTCAAGCTGACATTTTTTGCTGTTTCCGTTATTACTACCGTCAAGCCTTCTGAGAAGCAAGACATCAAAACCCGGGCGCCGCAAAGCAAAGGAGGAAAAGCAAACGTAGAGCTGAGGTTTTGTTCATCGTATCGCATCGCTCCCCGGGTGATCACACAGTACCAGGCATACCTGCAAACAAAATCTGCTCAAAGTCATCAAAATAGGCATTGGGAAACAGTGTGTTTCCGAAAAGCACGTGTGCCCCACCCTCCTCTGCTTCAAACGTATTAAATATCCCTTTTTTTGCCCTTTTTTTGGGGGGGGGGTGGGGTGTTTGCTTGTGGTAGAGCACCTGACCTAAATGGGGAAGCGCTGATTTGGGGATGAACTTATTAAAAAGCCAACGCTGAGCTCCCTGTTGCTCGTATGCGCTCACGAATGCAGTGCGAGATGTGGACTGTATGTGGAAGTTGGGAGGTGGGGTTGAAATCTAGCCATCCATCTGTTCCTGAGCGGTGCCTCAAACACTGAAATAGAAATGGGAAGCTGCGGAGTGCCAGGAGTGGAACCTGGGAAGAAATAAAGAAAAAAATAAAATCAAATAAAAAAAAAAAAAAGCAAGAGCAGGATGACAAGAGGGGAATATTGAATTAACACGTTCAGGATGATTCAAAGGAGACTTGGGTAACCAAGGCCATGCCCAGCAGAGAGGCATTCGCTGCCTATGAAAATGCAGCTTTTTTTTTTTCTCCTGTAACAACTGGTGAAATCTGCCCAAATAAATGGAAAATGTAAAGCTGAAGGTCTTCAAAGGACTTCCTGAAAATCACCATCTTCAGATGTTTATTTTGGTGCTCACTAAACTAACTACAAATTATTTAATCATTCATTTTGAGCTTTAAAGCCTGGCACGTACAGTCAGTACACCACATACCTACATTTCCATAAAAAAAAAAAATATCTAAAATTCATCCAAAGTACTACTTCTGTACTCGAGAAGTTGTAAAACCTGTGCCAGAGGCCAGCCCGTTCCCTCGGATATCCCCCTCGCCAGGCAGGGCACAGGGAGCGGAACGCCAGGCTCCCCCGGACGGACCCGCCACGACGACCACGGATGAGGAGAGCCCACCCTGGGGATAACGAGACCTTCTGATTTCTCAGCAGGTAATTCCTGAACCTCCTTTAAACCGGCATTACAAACCGTACAAACTTTACACGGGAACTACAACAACATTTATCCAGCAATAACCGATTCAGAAGGCTTTGCTAGCGGGAAAAAGGTGGCACGGGTGAGTTGTAAGGATGCTCAGCACCATATCTCAGCAACGTGCGACTCAGCTTCAGCGTTTCGTGAAGTTTCTTTAAACAGCTTTAATGCTCGTTTGAATCGCTCCTCTCTCCTTCAAAGGCTATGTGCAGATTCAAACGTTTACAAATAGTAATAAAATCACTAATAACAGATAGTTGTATTCTGACGGCTCTTTCCACACGGACGTCCCAGGCCCCCAGACAGGAGGCAATATGGTTTCAAGGCTGTGGTGGGGTTAAGGAGCGCTATACCCATTTCCCAGCCCTGGAAAAGGCAGGCCAAAAACCTGCCCAGTGCCCTACAAGGCAACCGAATAAAAAACACAATCCAACTCTCTCAAGTTCAAAGGTTAATTTGTAAAATTATATCTCCTCCCAGGGCACGCTCACGTGTCTTCTATACCGACCGTAGGCCAAATAATAACTCATTTGGAGAGCAACTTATTTCGAAGAGGTTTCACGTTTAGCGATGAGCGCAAGGAGGAGAGAGGGAGGATGTCTCACATTCAGACTCCATCTCAGGATATATCATATCTTTTCTCCAAACCAGTTCTCTTTGTGGTGTAAGATCACGGGTATGTTAACTGTAAAAACTCATTTTAAAGCAACCAAAGCTGAAGATAACAAGGTTGTGTCATCTGTGCAAATACCGTGTACTGGAATGAGAACACTGGTGTACCAGAGGAAGATCTGGCTGAACACAAAACAGTCAGAGCAACAGAAACTGAGAAGATCCTCAAGCCTGGCTTGTTAGGAGTGACCTAAAATGGCCCTGTTTTGACTCACTCTTCTCTACCTCCTCTATCAGAGGATTCAAAGGGAAACTGCAATTCAACCTTCATTGCCATAGCACAACTGCAACATAACTATTCTCTGTCATGAAAGAAAAAAACAAGTTGTGGGTGCCTGAATGCTGACAGATCACTTTTGCTTTAAGAGTACATCATGTCAATCAAAACTAAATTCCTTATGCTCATCACAGGAGCTTGCAACCAAGCAATACAAAAATCTCATTCGAGTTCAACCAGTAATGTGTTCAAAGGCTTCCCAATCTGCTCTGTCTCTGGCATCAGCAGCAGACAGAGAAGAGGCAGAAGAGATCACAAAAAAAAAAAAAAAATAATAAAAAAAAGAATCATTTGCTGGGTAAAGTCGAAAGGCCTCTAAACCAAAATAAAAATAAGCATTAAAATGTGTGTGTTGGACTAAAAGGATATACAGCAGGTTGAAATGTGCTCTATCTTCCTCACTGGTGAGGAAAGACCTCTATAACTCACCACGAGCTTTGATCACTCGTGAGCTATCAGCTATTTCTTCGCTGCTTGAGTAAATATAAGTCATTCACAGCTGAAACATAATTTCTCTCTCTTTCCCCTGCCACTATATGTTGTGTGCGAATATGTCTTGTATATAGGCACACTAACACACTGTGCTGTTCAAATACACATCAGAGTTCACCAGATGGTGGGGATTGCCAGACACTCGTCGTTGCCATGAGTTAGGAGTCATGGTGTAACTCATGAATGATGTGTCTAAGCTGTAAGTGGGTTTTGCATAGTTACATTACCCTTACCAACATAAAACTCTGTTTTCTTATTATGTTCAACCTGTAACAGTTGATAATTGTGAGACTTAAGGGACTGTCGGGTATCACGGGTTGGGTTTCTTTTTTTCCCCTCCCAGAGACAGGGCTCTGAAGGAGCTATTTTCATCTGGGGGTTATGATTCACACCCGTACACACAGGATTATACATAGTTTCATAAAGCTGCAGCCACAGTCAGTGCCCATGTTTGGGCACAATCTAAAAACCCAACCTCAGAAAAACAAAGGTGTTTTACCAAAAATACTCAAGGTTTTAAGAGGCAATCATCTTAATTATGCATAGGAAAAAATATATGAGATTGGAGTTAAGGTTTTGTGTACGGGCCTCAGCACGTACTTGGGCATTAAGATATTTGGGCAATAAATTATGTGAGCATAGGCTGGTAAGGATGTGAATGTTGGGTGAATTGGCAATTTCCTAGTCTTTAATTAATGATGGTGTTGAGAAAGAATGTGGCCTTCCTTCTAAATTAACAATGCTTTTTAATCAGCGAGTGAATCTGCCTGTTTGAAGCGGAAGGTAGCTCTAGGCTTGCGAAGAAAGGAACAGAGTCTCCACAAAAAAAACCCACCTGGAAACCTGGCAGGGCACCCACGGTCCTGCCAGACCCTCTTTACTGCCTCCCACAAAGCCCACACCTTACCCAAGGTCTCTCAGAGCCGGTGGTAGTGGCGATGAAATAAAAATCGAGGGAAAAGGTGAAAGTGAAGAACTAGGAGGAAGCAGAAAGGAGAGAGCACAGGGGAGTTCCCATCTGATTCGAAAGGTTGGGAGATGGCTCTGGTCAGCAGACACAAGTTGTCCAAAGAGCAGCCCCAATCCAACGCCAGGAGAGCTGCCGGGGCATACCCAACCCCAGGGCAGAGGAATTGCACGGGGTCTCCTTTTCTTGTGCGCTTTAGATGTTTCCATCTACAGCACAACCATCACTTGCAGAGAGGTCTTGGTGGTCTCCAGCCAACAAGAGGACACAGCATTAAGCTATCTGATAACCTGGTACAGTACCTTAGAAAACAGCCATTTTACTATTGCTTTGCTGATCTGTTCCTGTAAAACACACTCTGCCTGTCTAGTTACTGAATATAATTCACCTTTCTTATTTTTAGCCCCTCACAGACTGAGGTCTGTTGAACAAAATTGGTTTCTGTGCCATCAATGCTCAGGAGAGACACTTAATTTTAAAGGTCAGGGGCATATTCTTACCTAAGTATTAACTTTTAGAATGGCCTAGTGGTTTAAAACATTAAAAGAAAAAAAAAAATACAGTTACAAGCAGCATTTGTTATTTTAAGGTTTTACTAAGGCTTGGATGCCTCCAAGGGTTAGGGCTTCAGCTCCAGTTAAGCACACAAGTTTGCTATCCAAAATTTCTTTGAACTAATAAAATCCCTGGAGGTTATCAGATTGGGCTGAATATGGACTAAGGTTTTTCAACTCCTCCCCTTTTATCTGTAAATACCAGGAGAGGAGCTCTCTAGCACCCTAAGTCAAATAGTTTCCTGTCTTGGCTGGGAACCACTTCGGCAAACACTTGAGGCCATGAAAAGCAGTTTGATTCGGGCTCTGGGCAGGAGAAGGCACTGTCAGTCACTGCGGCTCACCCCGGCCCCGTTTCAGGGAGCATGTTTCGGCACGACGTGGCTGGGTTACGTACAAGCCCTGCACATTTCTGACTCCCAGACAGCTTTCTGAGGCCAAAGGGAATACTGTCTCCCCCCAACTCCCTTCCTCCCAAGGGAACATCTTCCCCTGGCGGCCCTGTGGGGCAGATGTGCCCACGGCACTGCATCCCCCTAAATCTGGGGGCGCCCGCTGGAGTGATGGGTGAACCCTCACGGAGACAAACATCTCCTCCCACCCTCACCAAACCATCTTCTCCTCCCCAGGTCAGGCGAGTAGCAATGAGTGCTGAAGAGCCCGAACCCACCGGGTATTCAGTTCCCCTCCTCTGACAGCAGACATCTCGCCCCCAGCCAGAGCCTATTCAGATGGAGGAAGAAAACGGGGAATCAAAAAGTCCTCTGTCTGGCAGAAACGCGCCTGCTGGGAGCCGAGCAGACACTGAATAGCCTGTTCATGGTGTCTGTACTAAAAGTAAGGACCTGGCTTTATTTCTTTGTTGATGTTGATACAACGTAAGGAGCAGAAATAGATGAATCTGGGCAACCTTGGGAATAGAAGACCCGCACGGGGGGCAGAGCCATCCCGCTCACCCTGCGCCGTCCTTACTGTTATTTCCCACTCAAGGAGCGGAGCGGCGCTTTATGCTTTCAAATGGGCAGAATATATGGTGGTCGGGAAGCACCGGCGTACAGAGCAATAACGAAAAACACAATGTTGTGCTCCTGACTGAAAAGCCTGACAGTATGAAAGATGCACACATGCGACACTAAAAGAAAAACGCATGCAAATCCTGTAGGGATGGAAAGTCCAAATTTAATTCAACATAGAGAGAACTAGTAGCCTTCTCCCCTCCCGCAAAATCAGACCCAATTCAATTAAAATGTCTTTTTGCTCTTTTTTCTTTTTTTAAGGTGAATGTTTTTGAGGCTTTAGCTACTTTTTAAAGAACTCTCTCCTGGCCTTTGAATGCTCTGAGGTCCTGTATCTCATGGCTTCACAGCCTGCTGACAACAGGCAGCTCACTCTTTTCTGCTAAAAAAATTACTTACAGGTTTTACACAACAAATACCAAACCACAACCATCCCATCACCTTTAAAAAGAGAGAATGTTTTCTCCTTTCTGGAGCATCTTAGCCTTTTTTATTCAACTAGACCAGTCACGAGCAGGATCTTCCACAGCGACATTTTCAGAGCTACTTAAGATGCTTTGACTGCCTGAATTCAAACAGATATGAAAAAAAAAACCAAAAAACAAACCCTTTGGCAATTTTGCAAATCTTATGCTAAACCTTAACATATTTCTGCACCATGAGGCCCTCATTAGCCTCAGAAACCGATGGTTTCTGAGAGCTGTGAGCGCACGGGAGCCCGCCATGCCCCATGCCAAGTCAGTCGTCACCCGCAGCGAGAACCATTTCACACGACTCCACGACTTATCTTGAGGTTCAACACCAAACACCGCACGATAACTAACGGGAGGCACAAATGGTGCCCCCGGGGTGCAAAAGGCAGGGAGAAGGCTGAGAAAAGCCAGCGCGGAGCCGGGGAAGGAGGCAGGCTCGGTGGCACGCAGCGGGCGCCTGGCTCCGGCTCAGCTCCCTGGCACAACGGACCTTTGGGGAGCTCGATTCCCAGCTACGAGCCCTAACAACTTCATTACTTAATTAAACGGTACACGCAATGCAATCTGTGAGGGAGGCGCGAGCATGCAGCGGCCACGCTCTCGCTCCTCTCCAGCTGCAGCACTAAACAATGCGGCGCATGTACCGGCCATAAAGTTATCCAGGCAGTTGCTTCGCTTGCCTGAATGCCGACTACAACCGTGGCCTCTGGATGCAAATTACTGGCTTTTATAGGTTCCTAAAAAACATTGCACTGTGTCTGCTGAACAATGTGGGAGTTGTAGAAAAGGGCCCGATGATGGCAATGATGTAATTAAAAGCTGTGAGTGGAAAAAAAAAAAAAAACATTAGATTCCTTCTTCCAGACAGAAAAACTGGTAAAAACGTACTTCTTAAAAATAGTTTAAAAGAAAATGTCAAAGTAAATAAATAAAAAACCCACACTCACTCCTCCCCCCAATCCCTCAAGTTTCCAATAGCTTCCCCGCTCAGTGCCCGTGAAGGAAAATGTATACGGTAGAGCACGTCCCTAAGCCCTATACTCTATCTGGGAAAAAACGAGATAGCAAAACTCTCCCTATCTAATCACCGGCCCCGTCTGGTACTAACAGAAGTTACTATCTCTGCCTGCCTGTCAGGAGCTGTGTGAAACCCATCGGTGGCTGGGGCTGATATGGGAGCGAGAGGTACGAGGGCTGTAAAGCCGGCCGGTAGCTTCGTTAGCCGGTTCTGCGCAGCCCGGGATGAGCCGCGGTGAGCCCCCAACCCGAACCGACATCCTCTGCAAAGCCTGCCTCTCCTCCCACGCCGGGATGGCAGGGGGGGACTTCAGATAAACCCTGCCCCTGGCGTCCTCGGACCAGGGCAGTGTTTCTTATTTACCCATGAGGAATTCACCCACCCAAGATGGGCATCTTCCAAAGCGCTATTTCACCCGCTGCGGGGTGAAAATCTTGATTACAGCAGAAAAAGAGCAGGGTGGAACCCCCCCCATCCAAACCCTGAACATAACCCAAACCCCACTAACTTTCCGCAAACTGTATTCTATGTTTATTTGATATATTAAAAACGTACAGAGGGGGATGATTTCTGCTCTCTCCTCCCTTCCCCCCCAAAAAATAAACATAGAGCAGCGTCAGCTGGCAGCACTGCTGGCAACGAAGCAGGGGGCCGCCGTTCGCCTGCGGCACGGGGACCCAGCCCAGCCCACCCCCCCCAGCTTAGAAGCAGAGGGCCGACACTGGGTTTGAACACATCTGGCCAGGGGTTCGTCCCGAGCTGCCTCTGCGCCCAATACAGGAGCCTCCGACGACGGCACCTCACCGCACGCTCCAAGCACAGGCATGCTGCACAACGTCTCTCCAAGCATTAGCTGCGGCCTCAAACAATCAAGAAGGGGTTTTTTTTCTTTTTTTCTTTTTTTTTTTTTTTTTTTGGAGAAAAGATCAAACCGGGGGTGGGGACAGAACATCCTGCGTGAAACCGCATCCTGAACAAGCATCACCACGATTCACTGTAAATAAATACTCTCTCCTTGCAGCACTTCCGTCAACTGTCACTGCCTTGGCTCCAATCACCTTTCAAGTCCAAACAGGAAAGCAGAGAAAAGCGAGTGAGATGGCAGATATGAGGTTTAATTTGCTTTTCACTGCAGTTTTCATTGGTGGTGCACTTCCAATTCGTCGGCATTGCCAGCTGCCTGGAATCACTCCTGGACCCAGTTTTTTCCTGTTAACCTTCATAATTGTATTATTATGGGCAAGCCCACAAACTGCGCTACAAAAAGCTGTAAAAAGTGCAGCTTCCACCCTTTATTAGATAAGCGGCCAGATCCAAACCCCGCTGCTGCTGCAGGCAGAAAGGCAACTCAGATTTACTAAAGATGTTTCTTCCCCTATGTTTTACATAATGCAAGATGTGTCTG